>NC_141073.1:5515367-5820367 GCF_041138505.1 Cibotium barometz
ATAATAGTGGTGAGAGTGTGGAAAGTCCTCAGAGGCTATCATCCGAAAGGGGCACTTTCCACCCTACTTGTCTAATAAGTATTGTAGGAGGTCGTAACAATGTCCTAATATCACAGGACCTTGTATTGTCTAAGTTTGTGTTGTTGTTTTCTCTTCGTTGGTTTCACATATGCGAGGGGGTAAGTGACCTTATTCATTCAACCTCATGTTTATTGCACCCTTGGGTGCCAGGTTTAGGAAATGGACTTATGCATAGACATATGGGGCATTGTTATATGCCATCTAGAGCGCTGCTTATGTTCAGGTTAGGAGTGGTTATCTGCGAGTAGGTGGTTATAGTGGAGGGGGAGCCCTCGATCTTCTCACTATCCTTCTCTTGAAAAAGAGGAGTTGCCTTTGGCTTTTATAGTGGGGAGTGTGTGGAAAGTCCTTAGAAGCTATCATCCGAAAGGGGCACTATCCACCCTACTTGTCTAAGCAGTATTGTAGGAGGTCTTAACAATGTTCTAATATCACATGTTGTATTCTTTTTCTAAGCTTTATGTATGGCTTGGGTTAGAGAAATCATGTTTTGTTGCCTATGCATGTATGTAGCAGCAATGTCGATCGACCCGTCACTCATCACAAGATCTCGATGTGGCCAATCTACTATCCATTATAAATGATTGATATGGGCAGCAAGCTTGGTTGCAATTTACATAGACACAGGTATGGTTCCATCAAACCTTTCACATACACAAAGTTAATCTTTTATGCATTCTATTTGTCTTATATTTTAAGCTTATATGTAGGCAAGCTTGCAGTCGGCGAGCCAGTCGACGCCATGGGGGCAGACTACCCCACTTGGCCAGGACATCGTGGGGGCAATCTACCCCACTTACTTAGTCAGGGCAGGTTGTCACGCCTTTGATAGGAGCGGGGCCAAGTGGTGCAGGCCCATCACGGTATGGGTGTGATGAGCCTACACCACCTTCCTCTACTAGAGCCACCCCCGCTTCCTCATGTTCTTCTTCACCACCA
This sequence comes from Cibotium barometz, assembly GCF_041138505.1. Lineage (NCBI taxonomy): Eukaryota > Viridiplantae > Streptophyta > Polypodiopsida > Cyatheales > Cibotiaceae > Cibotium > Cibotium barometz. Next base: position 5,516,388 of record NC_141073.1, read on the forward strand.
CGATGGTGACGTAGCAGCGAGTCTGGGGGGGGGAGCCGATTGCTTTTTCTTTGGCAAAAGCAGCACTAGGTCTCTCGATGCGTCTTCCCAATAAGGGGGCTCATCATCTACACATTATGAGCCAACCCCCAAGAGACCCATTCCATCATTTGATCCACACTTCCTACCATACACCGTACGTGGATGCAGATGATGCCCTTGTGAATGGATGCACGAGGTAAGAAAGTCATGAATCGTATGCATGTACTTGTGAACTTGGAGTTCTTGAACTCCTTCCAAAAATGGAAAGCACAAGATGAACTTTTTCTAAGCAATATGTTATTGATGTTCTTAAGTCAGAGTTCCCCATACCACATGCGGGTCTGTGCTTCTCCGAGGAGCGGATGAAGCAGTGCATCAAGCTTTTGCTCTCTAATAGGAGACCAAATATCAAGAGAGCAGCAAAAAATAATTTGGAGAAGCCTAGCGTGTGGAGACGGCCGAGGAGTGGAGGCACACATGCAGTTTCGTGAGAAAGCACTCTGGTGCTTTTCAACAACAAGCGACAGCTAGTGCTTCTTCCCGACTATGGAAGCGAGGGGCTTCACACTTCGGCTCCGACAGGAAATCCTCCTTTCTTACTCGTTTCCTAAGTATCATTTCTTCTCTCCTTTTTTTTCATTTTGTACTATATTGTTTTCTTGAAATAATTGTATATTTTCTTAATTGTTTTTTGTAGAGGGAGGTTGTTGGGTGTAACCCAACAAAGGAGTAATATGACTATGGGTATAAAGCCCCCCGTTCGCAATTGTGGGCATTGATGCGTACGCGAGGTGTACGCTTGGATGAGTTCATTTTGGGGACTCAAGATGATGAGGTAATGTGTAGCCTAAACCATTATCTTTTCTATGTCTAATTGTATTTCCATGCTTTCCTTACCTTACACTTGATGGCATGTATGCAGGATGAAGGGGAAGAAGAAGAGGAGGATCCAGATTATTAGCGTGAAGCAAGTGAAGAGGATGAGGAATTAGATGATGAAGATCACTCGGAATCTGATGAGGATTCCAGTTAGACATCCACCTCTTCATACCTCTTTTGTAAAAACTTTATGTATATATGGCCAAAGGTCCAACAATTTCTGAAATATAATAACTTTTTGGGCTCAATTGCATTCTCCACAATGTATGTGTTTCTTGTATTTGTGTTTGTGTTTCTTGTATTTGTATTTGTGTATTCTCCACAATCTGAATCTGTGACTCTATTTTAATTTTTTTTTAAAGAGCTGGGGAAGACTAGGGAATCCTGTGTGCAGACTCCCTAGTCTACCCCAGCTCTTTTTTGGCTGTGCAAAGCGTTTGTTTGCTGAGGAGTGAAAATAGCAATGAAATGTCGCTACTGAGCGTAATATTTCGTTGCGTAACAGTGAAATATCGCTGCTACAACACACACATTGTATTATTTATTTGGTGCACATAGCCTAAGGTATTTGCCTTAGATAATGGGTATAATGGGCTTATCCACACCTCATTGGTTAACTCTCCTTTTCTTGATATGTGGCATATGGATAGCCTTGTTTTTTCTATATAATAAGCACATTGGTGAGGGAGAGCTTATTCTTATCTATCCTAGAGTTGGAATCCACTATTGTGTCTATTCTTTGAGTGACAGTGTGAGATCGCTTTTGTGTAAAGTCTCCTCTTGTTACCCTTGTTCTCTTCTTAGTATGTAGAGTTGGAACCCACTCTTGTGTCTTGTCTTTGAGTGAGAGTGTGAGCTCTCTTTTGTGTAAAGTCTCCTCTTGCTACCCTTGTCCTCTCTTAAGGGTTCTTGTGTGAGAGAGTGTGTGTGTTGCAAGGGTCAAAGTTCTCTTGTCCATTCTTCTTGCCTTGTAGCTCGTGTTGATAAGGTGTGAGGTTGTGTTGTAAGAGGGAGGTTTGCATGCTTGAGGGTTTTCATACCTACCTAAGCATATGGCCATACCTTTCTAAGTGTACGGACATACCTACCAAAGCGGATGGCCCAAATGGAGCCCCGTTATCCAATTCCTCCACTTGGAACAAAATGCAAAGGAAACCTTACACAACTACAATGCACACATTAGGTACCTCGATTCGCATTGCAAGCACACATAAGGTACCTCAATTCGCATTGCAAAAAAAAGGAAAATTTGAGTAACAAGCAATTAATGGACCATTTCCTCTTGGGTTTGCATAATCCAAAGCATCACAACCATTTGTAGTGTGAAGGACCCCTTATCCTTTGATCAAGACTGCCAATAGGCCATCTTTCTTGATGATAATATGGGAGAAAGCTATTCCACACAATTGGCCATCGAGCCAATGATATTACGGGCCTCATCTCCTCCCGGGCACCATGCGTTAATGGTGGCACTGCCCCCAATCTCCCACTCACATAGAGCCACCATGACCATCTACAACACCCATCTTTCCATTCCAATCATTACCTCTCAGAGAAAACCCCATTGATGATGGAAAGATCAAAACCTAGTCCATTGCAAAGACCATGGAGCCCATGCACTCTGACACCCCTAAGGCACCCATAACACATCATCCTCCTTTCCATGTTCCTCACATGGAACCTAAACCAATGGTGCACACCATTGGTGCACCTACAGGGGGGACCATAACTTTTGTGTTTCCTTTGCCATGGACCCCATAGAGTGGTTGAATGCCCTCAAAAGAAAATCATGCCACCATTGACACCACAACATCATGGCTATGGGATCAACCATTACTTCAAGGATTTTCCTTTGGAAATTAGTTTCTAACTCCATGGTCAAAGGCATGCTATCCCTCAATGTGTTGAGCATTCAACATGATAAGATGTCCACTGTCTCCCCACTGATGAATGTAGTCACACGGATGCAGGCCAAACTCAAGAAGGCCAAACATCCAAAGTAGTCCAACACCTTAGCTACCGAATGTGCCACATCCAAAAAGAAACAACTCTCCACCCAAGAATATTGGCAAAGGTGAAGATCGGGTTACCATCAGAAGTGGCTCAACAAAGACCAATAAGAAAGTGAACAAGAAGCCACTTGCTGAGTGTGTAGCCTAATCCTAACACTCACTGCACTGTATGAATTGTTAGATCTGAGCTCATTAATCTCCTTAGCATTAGTATAGGGTTTTGGGGATTAGGCCATCCACATTAGAGTTAGAATTTATCATTATTGTACTTCACATGATTCAATAATATAATATAGTGCTGTATCATTTCAACTTGTTCATTCTATCTGATTGATGGTTGTGTCACATTTGCTTGTCTCCACCATTTTAACATGTCCTCCTCAACAATATTAGCAACAACATGAAACTCATATATAATTGTAATTTTTACCAAGATGTCCCAAATAGTTTTCTTGTCCCTAGCAATTGTGGTACACATTATAAAACATGCCTCCAACTACCAATGTGTACCTCATCTACTAACATACCAATCAAAGATGTAAACCTCTCTCACAAATATAGGTCAAAATGGCTCACCAATGCTTCAACTGAAAACTTCTATAGAATCGTAAACTTTGTACATTCGGAAGAACCACCATAAATCATCATCAGGTGGGGAACAAGATTTTGGCCAAACAGTGTTACACTCGCACTTATGTAGAATCATAACTTTGTACATCTGCAACAAGAACCATCATAAGTCATCATCATATGTGGGGAAAAAGATTCTAGCCATATTCATATACCAAAGAGTGCTACACTCACACATAATCCAGGTATGTGAGAGGCTTTATATGGCGGGTTCATAAAAAAAGTGAGGGCACAAAGATCATTGCCAAGTCCACCCTCTCGTGTACATAAAAGCATCACCTGGACAATGTGCTATGAGTGTAAACATACGTAGATCTTTGAGTAAGCTCAATTTTATGAATTCCAAGATCTATCTTTACGAAAGCTCATATTCTTGCAAAAATAAGTCAATAACTTACACTATATTTTTTGCTTTCCCATAAGCCAATGGCCTACTTATGTTTTTCGTTTAAAAAGACATATATTTGTGGTGGAAAAATATACACATATTAACATAGAAACAAAATGGCCATGTGGATGCCAGCTAGGTGACTAAGCCATGCAGATGCCAATTAGGGCGCCTGACTAAGCCCTTAGTGCCAAGCGGCCTACCAACCAACTAATAGGCGACCAAATGAGAATGGGTGTTGGTGGCCACACCACAAGGTGTGGCTACCACTCACACCAAAGACTAAAGGTCATAGCGCTAGTGGAGAGTCAAACCCGCACAAATGTGTGGCAACTTTAAGGCACTTCAACTAGCCAATAGGACCACATGAACTTTTTCTTCTTGATAATCTCTTTGTCTCTTCCATTATTGTCTTCTCTTCTCTATGTACAAAGAAGCCACTAATGCTTATATAAAAAAGCTATTAAAAAATGCTATTCATGCTTTCCCTTAAAAATATTTCTCCTCTACACTTTAAATTTACATGGAATCCAAAATCTTCTAACTTTCCTACCTAAGCTTAGTCCCCCAAGAGTCTAAACCCATAAAGAATAATGCCCACATGAACCCTACAAAAGCAATGTGATAATAAACCTACAAAACAATGCTGACAATGTGAAGACCTGGGAAAAAATATTTCTCCATGGAAGCCCACAGAGATCCAAGAAAACACAGTATCCGCATCAAGGTCAATATAAATGATGCATACAAATAGTGGAAGCATGACCGACATTGATACTTCATGACACACACGTGTATTTAGCCAAACGTGTGTGAAAAACCTTAGCAAAAATTCTTCATCATAGCACATGCATTAGAGAGTGTGCACGGGTGTTTTATGTGTGCATGTGCAATTATATTATTTACGTATGGATAGAGGGGGTTGTTGTTAACCACATATGGTTAACACATTCCTATGAAACAACTATGTCCGCACTTATGTAATGGGCACCTGCACTATATTCTAAATCCTATCATTTGATGAGGGAAATGTCCTAAAGACACTCCTAGGTGAGCATCAAAGGACAACGATGAGGATCTCGGTTAGCTGGCCAAACCATAAAGAAAAGCCCTGTAACTATGTTTTGGGTGCCTCGGGCACTTGCTCCTAGGCGGCCTAGTGGGCAAAGACTTGGAACTATTAAAGCTCATTCTCCCATTTATGCAATAGAAGTGGAGTGTTCTCTCTCTCTCTCTCTCTCTCTCTCTCTCTCTCTCTCTCTCTCTCTCTCTCTCTCTCTTACAACTCTAATCTAGCATGTGTTGTGTGCTTAGGCTTAGGGTTTGGGAGCAATTAGTGCTAATCACTTGTTCTCTCTTGCTTCCCTCTTGTTTGAGTGATTAGGCTATCACCATGATCGTCTTCCCATGGAGATTCCACACGATCTTTGCGATAAAGGTCGCACCACCCGTTGGATTAGCAACCGCCTCGATGTAACAGAGTGCGGGAGGATAACGGTGGGATGAGCGGCTATGGTGGAGCTCTTGAGCATATAGCTCAAGCTCGGCAGATCAATAACTTCCCGCGACACGTTAGGGTGAGCTTAACATCTTTGGTGCCGCTACCAGTGGGGAGCGCTAATTCGCTACTTGTCGAAGCCTTCCTTGTTTGAAATCGATGGAGTCTCCATTGCTATGCCAAGTAAGTAACTATGGTGTTCGGTTTTTGTTTGTTTGATTTGTTTTGTTGATTTTTTTTGTATTTTTTGTTTTGATTTTGTGCATAGCTTGTGGTTGGGAGTAGAATTCGCAAGAGTTTAAGAAAAAGAACTAAACAACAAGTCATGAAAAATGTTAACAAAATTGTGGAAACGTTCACTCAATTCCATTTTAGGGAAAAAAACCAAGAAATGTGTCTTTTTTCAAATTTATGAAGACAAAAGATATACTTTCATGTCAAACATTTTTAAAAAAACCACTACTTTTGTGGAAAAAAATGCATAAAACATTACTTTCATTTACTCTAAACCCAAAAATGTCCAATTTGAAAAAAGAATTACAAAGGAGAAGAAACTCTTCCAATCAACTAGATGAGTCATTGGACCTTTTGCTTAAAAATATCAATTGTTTTTTGGTGAAAGTGTCTAGAATTTTTTAACTCAAATATATACACAAGAATTTATATATCATACAAATTAAGCATGTCCACACATCGACGAATCACACTTTTCTTTCCTTTTTTACTTTGTTTAAGCATCTCTAGATTATACTTTCTCTTGAGTATGGGTAAGTTTTGTACCAATACACGTTTTTAGATTGCGTGTTTTATGTAGCATGTTATCTACAAACTAATAGGTAGTAAAATTGGCATTACTTTGAGACCCAATATAGCTTGATGAAAATCTCTTACATGGGGCTAGTGCATTGTCTAAGAAAATAAATTTTCTTCGTATACAAGTTGATCTAATGGTTGAATTTAAGCATATATTGATATTAAGATAGGTAGGTATATGGTGTCCATGGCCACAGAAGAGGTTTATTGAAAGCAAACATGTCTCTAGATTTAGATAGAAATCCAACGATCCAAATGATCAAATTTTAGACGGTAGTGAGTACTATAATTTATTACTCTACTTTATTTTGATCTAATAGTTCGATTTTGAGCTATAGTCTTTGCAAAAACACAGTTTTTAGTTTATTACAATTAGATTTTGAGCTATGAAAATGACAATAGTTGTCATTTTGAAATATTGATATAATTTTACATTCGAGAATCCACTTTGTCAACAAAGTGGATTCTGGAATCCAAAATTTCATCGTTGTCGTTTTCAAAACAACAACTATTGTCATTTTCATGGCTCAAAATCTAACTATAAAAAACTAAAAACTCTGTTTTTACAAAGACTATAACTTAAAATTGAACTATTGGATCAAAATAAAGTAAAGTGATAGACTATCGTGATAGTGAAATTTTTATCCAAAAAAAAGAAATTTTGGTCTATAATAATTTCACTTTTATTGGACAAAATATTTAGTCCGTCGATGGAATTCTTTCTGTTGATGAAAAAATTTTCTATCGATGAGAATTTGGATTCCAAAATCCACTCCAAATTTACGTCGATGGTGGATTGAAATTTTCATCGACGGAAATTGTTTTCGTCAAAAATTCCATCATTGACTGAAAAAAATTCCATCAAGGAAATCTAAATTCTCATCGACAAATTTTTTTTCATCGAAAATTCCGTCGATGGAAAAATATTCCATCTATGAGTCTTTGGATTCTAGCTTCAGATGGAAAAACTTTCCGTTCGTCTCGATAAGAATTTGGATTCTAGAATCCAAAAATTTTTGTCGATGGATTTTTTTATGGAAAAAAATTTCGTCGATGAGAGATTCTAGAATTCAGATTCTCATCAACAAAAATTTTTTCCATCGACGAAAAGATTTTCGTCGATGAGAATTTGGATTCTAGAATCCAAATTCCCGTTAATGGATTAAAATTTTCATCGATGGATTTTTTTACGTGGATGACTTTTTTGTTCCCATCAGTGGATTTTTTCCATCGATGAATTTTTTTACTGTCGAGACGGACTAAATTTTTCGTCCAATAAAAGTGAAATTTTCGTTCACTATGGACCAAAATTTCTCTTTTTCGGATGGAAATTTCACTGTTACGATAGAAACGTCAGTCTTTTAGATTCAAGAATCCACTTTGTCAACAAAGTGGATCCAAATTTCCATCAATTTTTCAAAACAACAACTATTGTCATTTTCACGGTTCAAAATCTAAATGTTACAAACTAAAAAATGTGTTTTTGCAAAGATTATAACTCTAAATCGAACTATTAGCTCAAAATAAAGTAAACTAATAAATTGTAGTACGCACTACCATCTAAAATTTTACAAAGATTATAACTCTAAATCGAACTATTAGCTCAAAATAAAGTAAACTAATAAATTGTAGTACGCACTACCATCTAAAATTTGATTGTTTGGATCATTAGATTTCTATCTGAATCTAGAGAAATCGTTTCTTTCAATAAGCCTCTTCTATGGCCATGGACTCCATATATCTTCTTATCTTAACATCAAATATATACTCTAATTCAATGATTGAGATGAAGTGCAATAATTGGGATAAAGTTAGTTAAATTCTTGTAGAAGAAAAAGCACATTTTTGTAATTCTAAGTAAAGAATGTATTATACATTACATAGACATGCGTGAATTATTACTAGTTTTAAAGAATATTAGATCTTGTCATTGACCTTGTTTTTTCCATTTTGTTATGTTGCAAAAGTTATAAAAACAGTTCTCTTTAATGTCTCCAAAAGATTGTAAAATTGATCAATATTTAGGACTAGTGAAAAATTAAGATAGCCTGTTGTAAAAAAACGACTACTCACGACTTGCGAACATTTTTCATGACTCGCTTCTATTCCTAGAGATTTGAGTGACTAGAGAGCTCAAAGAAGAGGGTTTTTGCTCAAACATAGAGTGTTTTTTGCTAATGTTTAGCTTTCAATCATGTTTTTTGCTAAATTTGTGTCTAAATTTGTGTACTTGGGAGGTTTACCTAAAAATATGTACGTATAGCATTGAGCTCAAATGAAGGGGTTTTTAAATTTAAAATTTCAAGGTAAATTTATAGAAATGCATTTACAGGAGGGGTTTTTTTAATCGATTTTGGAAAAAGAACCTGTAAGAAGAAGGGGTCATTTTAGTCAATGAAAATTTCACAAAGTTTTTTTTTAATACTTCTTGAACTCATGTGATATATAGGGTTTCTTAGTAGTGCAGCCCCCGAGTTTGTGTACATAGGTAGCTTAGGAATATCAGATAGAATCCTAATCAACCAAAAAAAGCTAAAAAAAATCACAAACAATCTCTTAATTTTCACTAATTATCACTATCTATTGGTTAGTGTGATTAGTGAGCTTAAAGAGAGCTAATTAGTAAGCTCACCAATTCCAACAACCCCTTCGTCCTTGTGGCATGCTCGGGTTGACCACTTGAGTTATGGTTTGTTCCAGCGGGCAACAAAGGATGGATTAGTCCATGGTGTACCGACCATTTGAGATCAAAGGAGGCAACACAGAGAGCTTTGGCACCACTTGCACTTGTGACATTGATTTCTTTGGGAAAACTGTGACTTTAACACCGACACCAATCATGCCAACAATGTCAATGGGAACAACACCTTACTTGTTTAACAATACCATGAATCCCTAAAGCTCAAACCTACCAACATGAGACTAGATGTCATTAAGAACCCTTGAGTATAATATGGAAGTTTAATGTCGTCCTTATTTGATGTGGGCTGGGGTTAAGACTTGGGTGCCATAGGAGGATAAAATATCTCAATAAATTCTATATGGGTACCTTGTGAGTCTTTGTTGGACTCTATGTCACTCTCTTCATCGAGTTCCTCGATGATGTGACCGTGAGATGTGGTCTTCGCCTCCTGCGAAATAGGCAAGGGGGGTTAGGAGGCACAAGTGGGGCAAGATCATCATGTTGGAAAATGGATCGTACTCAACCTCATCGCAAAATGCATACTCACTAGGGCATGTTCCCATTTAAAAAAATGTATTTGCCATATCTTCCAAACATCTCCTTTGTTTGACTTGCTATTTGGTCCATCAAGATATCTTCCACACTATATCTTTATACATTTTGACAAGCCAAGACATACTACGTTTTCTTTACTAAACAAAAAAATTGAGACTAATTGTTTGCAATTGGACTAATTGGAGTGGCATTAGTGCTCTAAACTCTTTTCTTGATCTAGATCCATGCCTAAACCACTCCCATTAGGTCACTATTAGTGAGAATTAGCACTAATTAGGTCTCATTTACCTAATTTTTTCTCTTTTGAGTGGTTAATTAGAGACTTAATTAGAATTATTAATTGGAAATAATCACATCATTGGACTAGCCTTAACATTGCTAATCCACCTATCAAATCCCCCACTCATAAATTTTAGTTGTCCCCCACTCAAAAATTCAATCTCCACCAACCCAAATTCAAAATTGTGTGGCGTATGAATGTACACTTCTAAAAAAAAAACGTCCACTGAATAAGCCATGGTCGTTCACTCACTAAGCCATGGCCGTTCACTCCCAAAGCCACAATCGTTCACTCCCAAAGCTGTTGTTCACTCCCTAAGCCGCAATTGTTCACTCCTCCCAAAGCTACAGTTGTTCACTCCCTAAGCTATACTAGCCATTCAGTCACAAAGCCATGGCCATTCACTTCTAAGCCCACGGCCGTTCACTAAGCTATACTAGCCATTCAGTCACAAAGCCACGGCCATTCACTTCTAAGCCCACGGCCACTCCCTAAGCTATACTAGCCATTCAGTCACAAAGCCACGGCCATTCACTTCTAAGCCCACGGCCGTTCACTCCTAAGCACACGGAACACGGACATATGCATCCCAAAAAAAATGTAAAAAATTCAAAATTTCAAATTCTTCAAATCTTTAGAGGTGATTAAGAACTACTCCCTAACTCATTAGAGTGGTTTTCATACACACGAAACACCTTTTTTTTTTTTAAATCACCTTAAGGGTGCATTCATGTGCAAGGAAAAAGAGAGCCAAAACTTCTATTTTGGGTCCATGCATGTACAGTTGAAGCTTTTCTAAGCCTCAACGCACACCATGGACACCTTTCAATCATGGTTGCATGCCCTAAGTGCCCCATTCCATTAGGCAGCACCCTGAAAATTGTACATTCACATTTGGTCTCACCATGCCAAACACGTTTGGCCGTGAGGGCGAAACGATTTATGAAGAGTCCTCATCTAGTGGTGCACCTTTATACATGCACCCATACATGAATAGATTCCCCAAGCACACACACATGCCTCCTTCTATAACCATGGGCCTATTCCAACCACCCACCCATGTACCACCTCCCCTTTATCCCCAAATTGAAATTGTGAGCTTAGCACAAGCTATAGGAAGGGGAGTGGCACAATAATTGCACCCACATACATCATATACACAACCAATGTGGGTGAGAATTTTCAAACTTATGCTGAAATTCCATGGAGTTGGAGACCTCATATCCCACCTAGAGGTCTTTAACTAAATCTGTCAGGCATTTGAAATTTTTGATGATACAACAAAGGTCCATCTCTTTGGACTCAAACTTGAAGGCAAGGTGGTGCAATGGTTCTAGTCCTTGGACCCTTGGCATAAAGGTAGTTTCAAAGCAGTGAGATAGGCCTTCACTCTTGGATTTGCACCCTACTGGCCCAAAAGGAGCCCTGTAATCCAATTGTTCAACTGGAACAAAAACCAAAGGAAACCTTACGTGACTCCATAGCACACATTAAGTACCTTGATTCATGTTGGTTTGCGAAGAAAGGAAAAAATTTAGTGACAAGCAATTAATGGACCATCCAAAGCTTCACAACCTTTGATCAGGCCTGCCAAATGGTAAATCTTTCTTGATGAGAACATGCGAGAAAGCCATTCCACACAATTGGCAGCAGTGAGCCAATGACAACCGAAATCTCATTTGTAACTTTACCCTCATCTCCTCCTGGACACCACGCATTACTGTGGCACCACCCCCAACTAACCACTCACACATAGTGCCACTACGACCTTCTATAGTGCCCATCTTTCCATTCCAACCATTGTCTCTCTAGGTAAAACCCATTGATTATGGAAAGATCTAAACGTGGTCTATTGCTAAGCTAATGGAGCCCATGCGCTCCGACACCCCTAAGGCACCCATCACCCATCATATTTCTCTGCATGTGCCTCACATGGACCCTAAGCCAATTGCGCACACCATCGATGCACCTACAGGGAAACCACCTCTTCAGTGTTTCCTCTGCCAGAGACCCCATAGAGTGGCTAATTCCCTTAGAAGAAATTCCCCCATAGAGTGGTTGAATTCCCTCAAAAGAAATGCCCGCCCTTGAAACCACAATGTCATGGCTGTGGAATCGACCATTACTTCAAGGATTGCCCTTTGTAATGAGTTTCTCACTCCACAATCGAAGGCATGCCATCCCTCAATGTCTTCAGCGTTCATCATGGGAAGATATCCAATGTCTCATTGAATGTTTCCTTTGCGAGGGACCCCATAGAGTGGCTAAATGCCCTCAGAAGAAATGCCCGCCATTGAGTGTTTCCTATGCCAGGGACCCCATAGAGTGGCTAAATGCTCTCAAAAGAAACGCCCACCCTTGACACCATAGTGTCACGGCGGCTGTGGAATCAACCATTACTTCAAGGATTGCCCTTTGTAATTAGTTTCTCACTCCATGATCAAAGGAATGCCATCTCTCATTAATGTGTTGTGAGCGTTCACCATGAGAAGATATCCACTGTCCCATTAAATGTAGTCACATGGTTGTAGCAAGGGAAACTCAAGAAGGCCAATAAACCAAAGCAGTCCAACACCTTAGCTTCTGAATGTGCCCCATCTAATGCTCTAAGAACATTGGCCAAGGTTAATATCGGGTTACCATTAGAAGTGGCTCAACAAATACCACTTCCTCCTCCTTTGGGAGTGATGATCGTGCTGAAATATCACTCCCCCAAGCAACCCCACGAAATCTAACCAAACAAAAAAAGTGGTTGACCACATATCCCAATCCCATCATCGAGAAGTAACATCTTAAGTAGGCTCAAGCATTGCTACAGGACTACCAGGCTCAACTTGAAGAACTTCCCTTACACGTGACACCTATGCACTAAAACCTGGGGAAAGGAAATTCATTGTAGAGCCATTTACTTGATGTTTAGGAGAAGAACCTACAATTCCATACCAGATACGACCAGAGATCAAGCTTATTCTCGAGGTTAAGGATAATCTGTTTGCTAACATGACGTTGACAAACAAAGATCTTGCCCCACTTATTCCTCCTAACCCCCCATTACCTATTTCGCAAAGAGACCAAGACCTCATCTCACGTTCACATCGACGAACTCATTGAGGATAGTGACACAAAGTCCAATAAAGACACACGCGTGCCCATACAAAATTTGCTAAGCTATTTTATCCTCCTATGGCACACCCAAGTCTCAACCTCAACCCCTGTCAAATAAGGACCACATTAAACTTCCATATACCATTGTCAGTCCAACTTATGAACCAGGTTGTAAACATGAGGAGTCTCCTCACATCAACGCAACCTTGTCTGCCTATCAGCCTTTCCCAATGCCCATTGGAACCTTGTTAAAAGTAAATCCGATTTTATGGAATGACCTTAAGGATTAGATGGAATGAAAACTACAGGCTTCCTTAGAGAAGAGAGATAACTCAAATTCCTCATATGAATCTAAGCTCCATCATCCTAAAATACTCCATGAGAAAAACCCACAACCAAAAGGTGCATTGACAATTCGAGCACATGCATTGGGCCACTACTTTGAAAGTGAGGCCATAAGCGCAACCCTGCCCATTCCTATGAAGGACATGAGATCAGTGCCATCCCATGGGGGTGTTGGCATAAGCCTAATCCCAAGGACATGCTGGGAATGCTGGGAAAACTGGGCAAACAACCACCCCTAGATCCCACCAAATTGAAGATACGTCTTGCGGACAGGACATATGCATCACCCTATGGACATTTGTAGTCATGGACTTTCGCCCATGGTGGCTATGATAACATCTTGGGAAGGCCCTTCATGGTGGAGATTGACATGACCGGTCCATGAATGCGACACAGATCATGTCTACATCCGTAAACAGGATCGAAAGCTCAAAGTCAACTTATGTACATGCAAGACACATACCATGATGAGAAGTCCCTTTGTTAAAGATTCTCTAACCACAGCCCAGGACCAACGATCTCTTTGTTTGTGAAGCTTGTGAGATCAAATCCTTGATGACGTGCAGGAGCCATCCCCAGTTGCTTCTGTCAATGACGACAAAGCTGACCCCGACTGGATGAAAATCCTAGCTACAGTTGATGCACTCTCCCAGATCGTAAACTCAAAATGCAATTTGTGGTCTCACCAGCCAGTACCTTCATGACCCCTACTACCAGGCCTTTGCCTCACTTAACACCCTGAGTGTACACATAGCTCCCCAACACAAAACGACAACCCTTCAGGTATGGTTATATTTCCCCTTTGGAAAAAATATTCAAAGAAATATGGGTCTCCCTAGGCAAACCATCTCTTTCAGTGCTCATGCTAGAATTCCACTGCATAGAGGATACAAATCCTTCAGTCTTTTACATAAATGGTACATATTGTCTCTAACCCATTGGCTTGTAAGTTTTATGTGGTTCCCGCAGGGGAGACCAAAGAAGCAGTCATCCTTGGCAATAATTTCACATGTACAATAAACTCAACTAACAACATAGCTACCCTCGAGCTTCCCAAGGGCAAGGCCACGATGATCCTCTGGGATGGGGAGTGCACAGTCTTTGACCCTCTGTCAGCACACCAACTTCTTCCACAAAGGGTACTCTCTCACCCCCAACAACCGGTAAGTCTTCCACCACCCCCAAACTACCACCATAACTAAACCCACCAAGAATATGGATTGAAGTCCCAACTAAGAATGGTCTATAACAGTGGCAAGCCCACATATATCCTATGGTCCACACTAATCTCATATTCTTGGAGGTGTGGAAAACTCTTGGAAAACCTACACTTACACAAGAAAACACTTTACATTCAAATTTCACATGAAACGTGTCTATTGTGTGAGATCCCTGTCCCCACCGCGCAACAATTCAGGGTTGCTAGTAGCGAAAGTAGCACTTCTTGCACGGGGCAGGGTCCCACACTCGGGGCCTCGCCCTTGGATATCCGGACAAGAGACTAATCCATCGGTTTTTCCAAAACCGAACTCGGAAAAACTTCCTTTGCCCGAAAAGCACGGGCGATTCCACCAGGATAACTTTTCTCTAACGTAGTCAAAAGCCTTAACTAATTGAGCTCATCTGACTGAACCCATAAGTCCCATAGTCAGATCAAGGGAAAAAGATTGTACTTGGATCATAGAGACCAACGCTTTTTTCCTCATTGAGAGGCACAGCTGTTGATTCTTTTCCATAGAACAATTTTTGTCCAGAATTTAATTCATCTATCAAACTAAATAAAATTTGAGTCTCGATTTACGGATCCATCAGTCGAGCCTAACCCCATCCAGTCCCATGGGTTAGCCAACCGCCCAACCACTGTAGTGATGGGATCCAATTAGGAATTTGGTTAGGTTTTGTCCCAGGTACCAGGGAAAAGAGTTCCCAGGCCCCCTAGCCGGATGTTCATGCAAACATAAAACTAGTCAAACCACTTACACACCCGATATGAAATTGCCTTTTTTCTCAGCATCAGCTATCTTAAAACAATCCTTTAATGAAACCATTGTATCACTGATCACAATCTTCCAAAATATCTGGTTGAATTTTAATATCCAATCATTCCTTCATCGAAGTATCTATGGCATCATTGGCAACCAGAACGCTCACCACTTGTCCACTCAAGGGCCTTTTCGATAGTCCCTAGCTCATAGTACCCGACAATATATTCACTTATAAAAATCAAGATGGAATCTCCATTGAAGATCAGCAAGATCAACCAACAGATCCATATAAAAGAGCCATGGAGGACCAGCAAGGTCAATCAACCACATCCATGCCCGGTTTCAGAAAACAACTCTTACTCCTTGTTCCAATATCTTCCACGATGCACGTATGGGTATCTTCGGTGACCCAGAGCCCGAGCGCCGTATAGTCAGCACCCTCTAGGATCCTTTCGCAGGTCACCTAGCGCTTCACTCATAGGCCACTTCCTTGTTGGTCCCTCATCCACCGTACCGGAAGCTCACCATTTAAATCCAGCCGAGGGGCTGGTCAAGACCTCGACCGACCATGCTACGCGAGACGTCCTCCGTTGACTCTCCGTCAGCTGTTGCAACTTTATCAGTTAGGTCTCCACGACCTTAATCACAAGACGATCAAAATGATTCCTCGGCATTCTTGACATAAAACAATCATTTACAAACAGGTCACAAATACAGTTTCTATAATGAACTCTCGTCTTTCCACATTATCCCTCATCAGTCCACATTATCCCTCATCAGTCCACATTACTTATTCCACATTCCATTCATATGTGTACTCATTCTCATCCAATCACATCATTTTCCATCTCATCACATCAGATTCATTCACATCACATATCATTTATTCACATGTCATCACATCTCATCCATTCACTCATATTGTCATCACATCTCATCCATTCACTCATATTGGCATCACATCATTTCACATACACATTCGCATTCATTATTTCACATACACATCCACATTCATACATCCACTTCCACATCCGCATTCATACATACATATCCATATCCACATCCATACATCCACATCCACATTCATACATCCACATCCATACATCCACATCCACATTCATACATCCACATCCACATCCACATCCATACATCCATATCCACATCTATACATCCATTTTCACATCCACATTCATACATCCACATCCACATCCACATCTACATCCAAACATCCACATTCACATCCTCATCCATACATCCACATCCACATCTACATCCATACATCCACATCCACATCTACATCCATACATCCACATCCACATCTACATCCATACAACCACATCCACATCCACATCCACATCTACATACATCCACCTACATTGATCTACATCATTCCAACAACATCAACCACATCATCCATTCATCCGATTCACATGCCGTCATTCATTCACATCCCTTATCATGCATTCATATCATGATTCACATGCCATCACATTCTTTCACATCTTATACCATTCATTCACATCCTAATTCACAAGACATCACATCCATTCATCCATTTACAATGTACATTTATCTGATTCATATCACTTCCATCCATCCATTTACATCTATCTGATTCCTATCACATCTCATCACATCTATTTATAGAATCTAAGAGATTTCTAATTTTTTTGATATAAAGATTCTTTACGCATCTAATTAGGCATAAAGAAAACTTTAGTAGGAATAACACTTTTATAAAAATCCTTTTATGCATCTTTTTATGCATAAATTCAATTTTAAGGAAAATAACACTTTCGAGTTAAAAATAAACCTTTTATGCATTTTACTATAGATAAATTCCATTTTAATGAGAATAACACTTTCAAAATAAAAATAAATCTCTTATGCATCTATCTATGCATAAATTCAATTTCAATGAAAATAATACTTTCAAAATAAAAATAAATCTTTTATGCATCTACCTTTCCATGCAAAAAATCAAAATTGATAAGAATAACTCTTTTGGAATAAAAATAAAATTCTTTATGCATCCATTTATGCATAAAATCAAAATTGATGAAAATAACTCTTTTGAATTTTAAAAAAAATTCTTTATGCATCTTTCTATGCATAAAATCAAAATTGATAAAAATAACTCTTTTAGAATAAAAATAGAATTCTTTATGCATCTATTTATCCATAAAATCAACATTGATGAAAATAACTCTTTTGAATTAAAAATAAAATTCTTTATGCCTCTTTCTATGTATAAAATCAAAATTGATAAAAATAACTCTTTTGGAATAAAAATAAAATTCTTTATGCATCTATTTATGCATAAAATCAAAATTGATGAAAATAACTCTTTTGAATTAAAAATAAAATTCTTTATGCATCTTTCTATGCATAAAATCAAAATTGATAAAAAAAACTCTTTTGGAATAAAAATAAAATTCTTTATGCATCTTTCTATGCATAAAATCAAAATTGATGAACATAACTCTTTTGGAATAAAATAAATTTTTTTATGCATCTTTCTATGCATAAATCCAATTTAGTAGGAATTACACTTTTAGAATAAAAGAATTTCTCTTATGCATCTTCCCATGCATAAATACTAAATCCAATGAAAATAACTCTTTTAAAATAAAAACTTTCTTTTATGCATCTATTTATGCATACAAATCATTTATGATGAAAATCACACTTTTAATATAAAAGAATTTCTTTTATGCATCCATTTATACATAAAAATCATTTATGATAAAAATCACACTTTTAATATAAAATTTTTTATCTTTTATGCATGTATTTATGCATACAAATCATTTATGATGAAAGTCACTCTTTTAATATAAAAGAATTTCTTTTATGCATCCATTTATGCAAAAAAAAATCATTTATGATAAAAATCACACTTTTAATATAAAAAATTTATCTTTTATGGATATATTTATGCATACAAATCATTTTGTGAAAGTCACTCTTTTAATATAAAATAATTTATCTTTTATGTATATATTTATGCATACAAATCATTTGTGATGAAAGTCACTCTTTTAATATAAAAGAATTTCTTTTATGCATCCATTTATGATGAAAATCACACTTTTAATATAAAAAATTTATCTTTTATGCATGTATTTATGCATACAAATCATTTGTGAAAGTCACTCTTTTAATATAAAAGAATTTCTTTTATGCATCCATTTATGCATAAAAAATTATTTATGATAAAAGTAACACTTTTGTAATTAAAAAAATATATTCTTTTATGCAACTATTTATGCATAAAAATCCATTTTTATGAAAGTAACACTTTTATAATATAAAAAAATATTCTTTTCTGCAAATAATCAAAATACATCTTCTATGCATGAAAATGACACTTTTAGAATATAAAAACCATAAGGATTACTCTTTTAGAATAATAAAAGATAATACTTATTTCCAAATTTTTAAATTTTTTTGCCATAACCTCCTTTGTATATGGCTGACCATTTTTTAATTTCTAACTCTCTAAAATTAATTAGAAATTCACCAAGAGTATTTAAATCATTCTAATGTAAACATTTTCTACTTATTTAAGAGAAACATTATGAAAAACTTGATTTTATCCATTAATCATTCATCTAGGATAAAGAATGGTTGGATTTACTAAAGAAGAGAGGGGAATGCCTTTTTTCAATGAGGCATAACATCATATTCATTTTAGAGAAGACAAAAATCATAAAAAACCATAAAATGAATAGAAAAGAGAAGAATCTCTAACTTACATGGAGAATTTGAGAGCTTTCCTTTGGGTTGATGGTTTGAGGGTTCTACTCTTGTTTGAGATAAGAGTGGCCACCAATCTTTAGAAGAGGGAAGGTCAAAAACTAATGAATTAAGAGTATTTATTCACAGTTTTTGGCTCTTGGGAGAAGTAGGGTAACAGTGCAAAAAACACTATTAAGCTTCAACAAAGGGGGAGGCTTTTATTGGTAGGAAAAAGTGAGCTCTTAACCAAGAAAACTAATTCTAGAATTTTCTGGATCAGTTTGGTCAATTTTTGACCATTTTTAGGTCAGTTTTGCTGGATCTAGTTGAAACAGGAGAGATAAGAGATAAAAATATCTCATTATTTGGGAGTTTAAAACTCATTCAAGCATGTGAAATAGGCGCCTCCTTCATGAGGGGAATTCCCCCATACTAAGGTGTCCAAAATGCATCATTTCTTCTAAATATCTCTCTTTTTTAACTATTAACCTTGTCCTTAGTCAACTCTTCATCTTATGTGAGTATTTACTCATTTTTGGGGGAATTTTCTTTATTTCTTCTATTTATCTTCTCTACACATTTGGATGCATATGATTGGTCCCTCAAAACCTTAATTTAAAATTTTTTGAAAATCTGGACCTCTAGGGTAAGGCCTCTTGAACAGATTCTTGAACAGATTATACTTGATTTCTAATGCACCTTCTGGAAATCTTTTTGAACTTTTGTTTTAGGGGAGCTTATTTTAATAAGGTGAAAAATTTTTCTATCAAAAAATATTCAAAATCTGAATAATCTCTCTCTAGAATATTTTCTCTCTCTAGGCCAAAACAAGCAGAAACAAGATCTTTTATATTTCTGAATAGGGAATTAATTACAAGGGAAGATACTCGACATCATGAGGGACTGGGGGAGGAATATTACATTCTACCCCACTTAAAAAATGCGAGATGTCCTCATCTCGCAGAAGCAGGTGGAGTATGATCTTTTTCATCTTCTTCTTCTTCTTCAATCACTTCCAGCGTTACTGCCTTGGAAGTGGATGGCCAATTTGGGAACAACTCTCTTTGACTTCCCCTATTCTGAGGTGGAGGTCTTGCATTACTTTGGATTGAAACTGCAGGTTGGATAAAAGGGTCTACCTCTGGGATTTCCCTGATTTTGGCAGATAGAACCCTGATTACTCTGGAAGGAAGGGGCTAGAGTCTGGAATCTTGATCCCTGATTTCCTTGCCCTGAAAACCTTGATCCAAAAGGAGTTGGGCAATCCATACTGCGATGTCCAAATCCTTAACAGTTATAGCATTTCACTCTCTTGTTCAAGGGTGGAACTTCTGAAGTTGAATTCCAGGGATTTGAGTTTCGGGAAAAGGACATTTCTTCCATTCTGGAACTTTCCGTATCCTGGATTTGACCCTAATATCTCTTGGGCGGAGGAAGTTGGAATCACCTTCTGGGGATAAAAACCTTTTGAAAGGTGATGGTGCTGGCTTTGGCGGGACCTTAACTAGAAAGGCTTTGCAAAGCAAATCCTTTGCCATTCTTACTGCTTTTGCCATTGAGATAGGCTTGGCATTCTTGACTAAAGTATCCAATGGCTCGTTCATTCCCCGAATGAACCTCGCCATCAGCTGCTCTTCAGCCAATTGAGGGGAATATTTAAGGAGAAGGGCAAAAACCTGATGTACTCTTCAATTGTCCGGTTTTCCTGCTTTATTTCCAAGAACTCATTCATCTTAGTTTCAAGAAAGCCTGGGGGACAAAACCTCTTTCTCAGGTAAGCCTTGAGATCGGTCCAGGTTTGGGTATTTCGGTCGAGACAGTTTGTCTCGCAGTGATTCCTCCACGCAGCCCTGGCCATTTCCACAATCTTTAACCTAGCGAGAGCCATCTTGCTTCTCTCATTGTAGCCAGTTACATCAAAATATTCCTCCATGGCCTCAATCCACTTTTCTACAACTTCACCTAACTGTTCCCCTTCACCCTTGAAAGGTCCAGGCTGCGAACTATGAAGAGTTTTACGAACATCCAGGTCGAGCTCTTCTTCATCGAGTTGGGGGTTAACATTTCTACCAGGACGACCTCGATCCATGTTCCTATCAATACAAAAATTCTTGTTAAGTCTCTTTATTTATGATTCAATCCGATTTTTTATTCAACTGATTCTGGGGTTTTCTAAATAGGTCGGCTCCCCACAAAATCAAGGGATAAAGATACTCATATAGAACGCATTATCAGTTAATAATTCATTCAAAATATCTCATTCATATCTTTAACACAATAATGGTCCATCAAACTGAATTTTTCCATCTGAACAGTCCTCCATGGGGATTTCAATTTTTTAGATTTTTAATTTATCATCCCTTAACTTGATCCACTGATCAAAAGTTGACAGTAGTAATCTGCCACCCACAGCACAATCCACTAATCTCATAGTGATTTGCTGAAGTCATTAACGTCATTCCAGTTATGAACATCATCACAGGGACTCGTCCCATTCATCCTCATTGTGGTTTTGCTCCGCTTATTACATTTCAACTAAATTTCAAGAATCATCATTTTTCAATCAGAATCCAAATCAACTCATCAGTTACAACCAGAATTTAAAAATCATATCAACCACATTCGAATTCATCATCTGGATAGTATTAATGCTTATAATTTCAAGTCTTAGATTTACTCGTATATACTACCGATAAAGAGCTACAGTTATACCCTTGGTATATACGGGTAGTCACGGTCCTTGGAACTATAAGGTAAATACCATCATGTCTAGGCCTCAAGCAAGTCAGGGATTCCATACAATTGCGGTACTTCCATCTGAAGACCCAATTACCAATTTACAAATTTCAGTTTGAATATCAAATTGTATGAATTTTATCACACAATTGCAACCTTTTAGTGCTTCTTGATAAATTTTTGACATATTTGGCTTCTCGGTTGATCCTCACACATTAACTAAATAGCTCTGATACTAACTGTGAGATCCCTGTCTCCACCGCGCAATAATTCAGGGGTGCTAGCAGCAGAAGTAGCACTTCTTGCGCGGGCAGGGTCCCACACTCGGGGCCTCGCCCACGGATATCCGGACAAGAGACTAATCCATCGGTTTTTCCAAAACCGAACTTGGAAAAACTTTCTTTGCCCAGAAAGTATGGGCGATTCCACCAGGATAACTTTTCTCTAACGTAGTCAAAATCCTTAACTAACTGAGCTCATCTGACCAAACCTGTAAGTCCCATAGTCAAATCAGGGAAAAAGATTATACTTGGATCATAGAGACCAACGCTTTTTTCCTCATTGAGAGGCAGAGCCGTTGATTCTTCTCCATAGAACAATTTTGTCCGGAATTTAATTCATCTACCGAACTAAACAGAATTTGAGTCTCGATTTACGGATCCATCAGTCGAGCCTAACCCCATCCAGTCCCATGGGTTAGCCAACCGCCAACCACTGTAGTGATGGGATCCAATTAGGAATTTGGTTAGGTTTTGTCCTGAGTACCAGGGAAAAGAGTTCCCAGGCCCCCTAGCCGGATGTTCATGCAAACATAAAAATGGTCACACCACTTATACACCCAATATGAAATTGCCTTTTTTCTCAGCATCAGCTATCTTTAAAACAATCCTTTAATGAAACCATTGTATCACTGATCACAATCCTCCAAAATATCCGGTTGAATCTTAATTTCCAATCATTCCTTCATCGGAGTATCTATGGCATCATTGGCAACCAGAACGCTCACCACCTATCCACTCAGGGCCTTTTCGATAGTCCCTATAGCTCATAGTACCCGACAATGTATTCACTTTTAAAAATCAAGATGGAATCAGCAAGATCAACCAATAGATCCATATAAAAGAGCCATGGACTCATCCATTGAGGACCAGCAAGGTCAATCAACCAGATCCATGCCGGGTTTCAGAAAACAACTCTTACTCCTTGTTCCAATATCTTCCACGATGCACGTGTGGTATCTTCGTTCGATGACCCAGAGCCCGAGCACCGTATGGTCAGCACCCTCTAGGATCCTCGCAGGTCACCTAGCGCTTCACTCATAGGCCGCTTCCTTGGTCCCTCATCCAACGTATCGGGGAAGCTCACCATTTAAATCTAGCCGAGGTTGGTCAAGACCTCGGTCGACCATGCTACGCGAGACGTCCTCCGTTGACTCTCCATCAGTTGTTGCAACTTTATAAGTTAGGTCTCCACCACGACCTTAATCACAAGATGGTCAAAATACTTCCCAGCATTCTTGACATAAAACAGTCATTTACAAACAGGTCACAAATACAGTTTCTATAATGAATTCTCATCTTTCCACATTATCCCTCACAGTCCACATTACTTATTCCACATTCCATTCATATGTGTACTCATTCTCATCCAATCACATCATTTTCCATCTCATCACATCAGATTCATTCACATCACATATCATTTATTCACATGTCATCACATCTCATCCATTCACTCATATTGGCATCACATCATTTCACATACACATTCGCATTCATTATTTCACATACACATCCACATTCGTACATCCACATTCATACATCCACTTCCACATCTGCATTCATACATACATATCCATATCCACATCCACATCCACATTCATACATCCACATCCACATCCACATCCAAACATCCATATCCACATCTATACATCCATTTTCAAATCCACATCCACATCTACATCCATACATCCACATTCACATCCTCATCCATACATCCACATCCACATCTACATCCATACATCCACATCCACATCCACATCTACATGCATCCACCTACATTGATCTACATCATTCACACATCAACCACATCATCCATTGATCCGATTCACATGCCTTCATTCATTCACATCCCTTATCATTCATTCATATCACGATTCACATGCCATCACATTCTTTCACATCTTATACCATTCATTCACATCCTAATTCCATAGGACATCACATCCATTCATCCATTTACATTTATCTGATTCATATCACTTCCATCCAACCATTTACATCTATCTGATTCCTATCACATCTATTTATAGAATGTAAGAGAATTCTAATTTTTTTGATATAAAGATTCTTTACGCATCAAATTAGGCAAAAAGAAAACTTTAGTAGGAATAACACTTTTATAAAAATCCTTTTATGCATCTTTTTATGCATAAATTTAATTTTAAGAAAAATAACACTTTCAAATTAAAAATAAACCTTTAATGCATTTTACTATACATAAATTCCATTTTAATGAGAATAACACTTTCAAAATAAAAATAAATATTTTATGCATCTATCTATGCATAAATTCAATTTCAATGAAAAAAATACTTTTGAAAAATAAAAATAAATCTTTTATGCATCTTTCTATGCAAAAAATCAAAATTGATAAGAATAACTCTTTTAGAATAAAATGAAAATTCTTTATGCATCTATTTATGCATAAAATCAAAATTGATGAAAATAACTCTTTTGAATTAAAAATAAAATTGTTTATGCATCTTTCTATGCAGAAAATCAAAATTGATAAAAATAACTCTTTTGGAATAAAAATAAAATTCTTTATGCATCTATTTATGCATAAAATCAAAATTGATGAAAATAACTCTTTTGAATTAAAAATTAAATTTCTTTATGCATCTTTCTATGCATAAAATCAAAATTGATAAAAATAACTCTTTTGGAATAAAAATAAAATTCTTTATGCATCTATTTATGCATAAAATCAAAATTGATGAAAATAACTCTTTTGAATTAAAAATAAAATTCTTTATGCATCTTTCTATGCATAAAATCAAAATTGATAAAAATAACTCTTTTGGAATAAAAATAAATTTTTTTATGCATCTTTCTATGCATAAAATCAAAATTGATGAAAATAACTCTTTTGGAATAAAATAAATTTCTTTATGCATCTTTCTATGCATAAATCCAATTTTGCATAAAAACTAAATCCAATGAAAATAACTCTTTTAAAATAAAAACTTTCTTTTATGCATCTATTTATGCATACAAATCATTTATGATGAAAATCACACTTTTAATATAAAAGAATTTTTTTATTCATCCATCTATGCATAAAAATCATTTATGATGAAAATCACACTTTTAATATAAAAAAATTATCTTTTATGCATGTTTTTATGCATACAAATCATTTATGATGAAAGTCACTCTTTTAATATAAAAGAATTTCTTTTATGCATCCATTTATGCATAAAAATCATTTATGATGAAAATCACACTTTTAATATAAAAAATTATCTTTTATGTATATATTTATGCATACAAATCATTTGTGAATGAAAGTCACTCTTTTAATATAAAAGAATTTCCTTCATGCATCCATTTATGCATAAAACTCATTTATGATGAAAATCATACTTTTAATATAAAACATTTATCTTTTATGTATGTATTTATGCATACAAATCATTTGTGATGAAAGTCACTCTTTTAATATAAAAGAATTTCTTTTATGCATCCATTTATGCATAAAAATCATTTATGATAAAAGTAACACTTTTATAATTAAAAAAATATTCTTTTATGCAACTATTTATGCATAAAAATTCATTTTGATGAAAGTAACACTTTTATAATAATAAAAAATATTCGTTTCTGCAAATAATCAAAATGCATCTTCTATGCATGAAAATGACACTTTTAGAATATAGAAACCATAAGGATTACACTTTTAGAATATAGAAACCATAAGGATTACTCTTTTAGAATAATAAAAGATAATACTTATTTTTAATTTTTTGAAAATTTTTGCCATAACCTCCTTTTTATGGCTGACCAATTTTTAATTTTTAACTCTCTCAAATTAATTAGAAGTTCTCGAAGAGTATTTAAATCATTCTAATGTAAACATTTTCTACTTATTTAAGAGAAACATTATGAAAAACTTGATTTTATCCATTAATCATTCATCTAGTATAAAGAATGGTTGGATTTACTAAAGAAGAGAGGGGAATGCCTTTTTTCAATGAGGCATAACATCATATTCAATTTAGAGAAAACACAAATCATAAAAAACCATCAAATGAATAGAAAAGAGAAGAATTCCAACTTACATGGAGAATTTGAGAGCTTTCCTTTGGCTTGATGGTTTGAGGGTTCTACTCTTGTTTAAGCCAAGAGTGGCCACCAATCTTTAGAAGAGGGAAGGTCAAAAACCAATGAATTATGAATAAATTCACAGTTTTTGGCTCTTGGAAGAACTTTCTGAGGTAAGCCTTGAGATCGGTCCAGGTTTGGGTATTGGTTGAGACAATTTGTCTCGTAGTGATTCCTCCATGCAACCCTGGCCGTTTCCACAATCTTTAACCTGGCGAGAGCCATCTTGCTTCTCTCATTGTAGCTAGTTACATCAAAATATTCCTCCATGGCCTCAATCCACTTTTCTACAACTTCACCTAACTGTTCCCCTTCACCCTTGAAAGGTCAAGGCTGCGAACTATGAAGAGTTTTACGAACATCCAAGTCGAGCTCTTCTTCATCAAGTTGGGGGTTAACATTTCTACCACGACGACCTCGATGTGTTCCTATCAATATGAAAAATTCTTGCTAAGTCTCTTTATTTATGATTCAATCCGATTTTTGATTCAACTGATCCCGGGGTTTTCTAAATAGGTCGGCTCCCCATTGAATCAAGGAATAAAGATACTCATATAGAACGCATTATCAGTTAATAATTCATTCAAAATATCTCATTCATATCTTTAACACAATAATGGTCCATCAGACTGAATTTTTCCATCTGAACAGTCCTCCGTGGGGATTTCAAATTTTCCATTTGAACAGTCCTCCATGGGGATTTTAATTTTTCAGATTTTTAATTTATCATCCCTTAACTTGATCCACTGATCAAAAGTTGACAGTAGTAATCTGCCAGCATAATCCACTAATCTCATGAAGTCATTAACGTCATTCCAGTTATGAACATCATCACAGGGACTCGTCCCATTCATCCTCATTGTGGTTTTGCTCAGCTTATTACATTTCAACTAAATTTCAAGAATCATTATTTTTCAATCAGAATCTAAATCAACTCATCAGTTCACAACCAGAATTTAAAAATCATATCAACCACATTCGAATTCATCGTCTAGATAGTATTAATGCTTATAATTTCAAGTCTTAGATTTACTCGTATATACTGCCAGTAAAGAGCTGCACTTATACCCTCGGTATATACGGGTAGTCACGGTCCTTGGAACTATAAGGTAAATACCATCATGTCTAGGCCTCAAGCAAGTCAGGGATTCCATACAATTGCAGTACTTCCATCTAAAGACCCAATTACCAATTTACGAATTTCAGTTTGAATATCAAATTGTATGAATTTCATCACACAATTACAACCTTTTAGTGCTTCTTGATAAATTTTTGATATATTTGGCTTCCCTCATTAACTAAATAGCTCTGATACCAACTATGAGATCCATGTCCCCACCATAGAGACCAACGCTTTTTTCCTCATTGAGAGGCACAGCCGTTGATTCTTTTTCATAGAAAAATTTTGTCTGGAATTTAATTCATCTATCGAACTAAACAGAATTTGAGTCTCGATTTATGGATCCATCAGTCCAGCCCCATGGGTTAGCCAACCGCCCAACCACTGTAGTGATGGGATCCAATTAGGAATTTGGTTAGGTTTTGTCCCGGGTACCAGGGAAAAGAGTTCCCAGGTCCCCTAGCCGGATGTTCATGCAAACATAAAACTGGTCACACCACTTACACACCCAATATAAAATTACCTTTTTTCTCAGCATCAGCTATCTTTAAAATAATCCTTTAATGAAACCATTATATCACTGATCACAATCCTCCAAAATATCCGGTTGAATCTTAATTTCCAATCATTCCTTCATCGGAGTATCTGTGGCATCATTGGCAACCAGAACGCTCACCACCTCTCCACTCAGGGGCCTTTTCGATAGTCCCTAGCTCATAGTACCCGACAATATATTCACTTATAAAAATCAAGATGGAATCTCCGTCGAAGATCAGCAAGATTAAGCAACGGATCCATATAAAAGAGCCATGGACTCATCAGCTGAGGACCAGCAAGGTCAATCAACCAAATCCATGCCGGGTTTCAGAAAACAACTCTTACTCCTTGTTCCAATATCTTCCACGATGCACGTGTGGGTATCTTCGGTGACCCAAATCTCGAGCACCGTATGGTCAGCACCCTCTAGGATCCTTCGCAGGTCACCTAGCGCTTCACTCATAGGCCGCTTCCTTGGTCCCTCATCCACCGTACCACCGAAGCTCACCATTTAAATCTAGCCGAGGCTGGTCAACAAGACCTCGGTCAACCATGCTACGCGAGACCATTAGGAAGTGAATGGGGTCTTCTTGGGCCCTTTAATTTGCCCAAGCCTAATCAAGGTGATTAAGGAATAGCCAAATGGGGGGTTGCCATGTGGACTGAAATGTTGGGTTTGTAAGAGAGGTGTAAGAGTGGTCAAAGGGTGCACTTTTTTCCCCAAAAAGGGGGGAGGCAATTTTACAATTTTCGGACCTCCATAACTTCTACATACAAGCTCCAATTTGAGCGGAGATTATAGATCCGTGATCTACGCATCAAGAGATTTCCATAGATATGTTACATGATATGGTTTTGTCCGCTAGATTTTAAATTCTATTTTCCCCCCAAAATTCAAATTCGAATAAAGTAGCCGTTTTGAAGCTTCTAATTAGAAAACGTTTCTTCTTAAGAGAAAAGGTTTGACTCCTTAAACTGCCAAATAAAAGGGCCCAAGAAGCCTTCCATTGAGGTCCTAATGCGTCCTCCGTTGAGTCTCCGTCAGCTGTTGCAACTTTATAAGTTAGGTCTCCACCATGACCTTAATCACAAGACGGTCAAAATGCGTCCCCAGCATTCTTGACATAAAAGAGTCATTTACAAGCAGAGGTCACACAAATACAGTTTCTATAATGAACTCTCGTCTTTCCACATTATCCCTCATCAGTCCACATTACTTATTCCACATTCCATTCATATGTGTACTTATTCTCATCCAATCACATCATTTTCCATCTCATCACATCATATTCATTCACATCACATATCATTTATTCACATCCCAATTCACATGTCATCACATCTCATCCATTCACTCATATTGGTGTCACATCATTTCACATACACATTCGCATTCATTATTTCACATACACATCCACATTCGTACATCCACATTCATACATCCACTTCCACATCCACATTCATACATACATATCCATATCCACATCCATACATCCACATCCATATCCACATTCATACATCCACATCCACATCCACATCCATATCCACATCTATACATCTATTTTCACATCCACATCCACATCTACATCCATACATCCACATTCACATCCTCATCCATACATCCATATCCACATCTACATCCATACATCTACATCCATACATCCACATCCACATCCACATCCACATCTACATACATCCATACATCCACATCCACATCTACATCCATACATCCACCTACATTGATCTACATCATTCACACATCAACCACATCATCCATTCATCCGATTCACATGCCGTCATTCATTCACATCCCTTATCATTCATTCATATCACGATTCACATGCCATCACATTCTTTCACATCTTATGCCATTCATTCACATCCTAATTCACGGGACATCACATCCATTCATCCATTTATATTTATCTGATTCATATCACTTCCATCCATCCATTTACATCTATCTGATTCCTATCACATCTATTTATAGAATGTAAGAGAATTCTAATTTTTTTGATATAAAGATTCTTTACGCATCTAATTAGGCATAAAGAAAACTTTAGTAGGAATAATACTTTTATAAAAATCCTTTTATGCATCTTTTTATGCATAAATTCAATTTTAAGGAAAATAACACTTTCGAATTAAAAATAAACCTTTTATGCATTTTACTATACATAAATTCCATTTTAATGAGAATAACACTTTCAAAATAAAAATAAATCTTTTATGCATCTATCTATGCATAAATTCAATTTCAATGAAAATAATAATTTTAAAAAAATATATAAATCGTTTATGCATCTTTCGATGCAAAAAATCAAAATTGATAAGAATAACTCTTTTAGAATAAAAATAAAATTCTTTATGCATCTATTTATGCATAAAATCAAAATTGATGAAAATAACTCTTTTGAATTAAAAATAAAATTCTTTATGCATCTTTCTAAGCATAAAATCAAAATTGATAAAAATAACTCTTTTGGAATAAAAATAAAATTCTTTATGCATCTATTTATGCATAAAATCAAAATTGATAAAAATAACTCTTTTGAATTAAAAATAAAATTCTTTATGCATCTTTCTATGCATAAAATCAAAATTGATGAAAATAACTCTTTTGAATTAAAAATAAAATTCTTTATGCATCTTTCTATGCATAAAATCAAAATTGATAAAAATAACTCTTTTGGAATAAAAAATAAAATTCTTTATGCATCTTTCTATGCATAATATCAAAATTGATGAAAATAACTCTTTTGGAATAAAATAAATTTCTTTATGCATCTTTCTATACATAAATCCAATTTAGAAGGAATTACACTTTTAGAATAAAAGAATTTCTCTTATGCATCTTCCCATGCATAAAAACCAATGAAAATAACTCTTTTAAAATAAAAACTTTCTTTTATGCATCTATTTATGCATACAAATCATTTATGATGAAAATCACACTTTTAATATAAAAGAATTTCTTTTATGCATCCATTTATGCATAAAAATCATTTATGATAAAAATCACACTTTTAATATAAAAAAAGTATCTTTTATGCATGTATTTATGCATACAAATCATTTATGATGAAAGTCACTCTTTTAATATAAAAGAATTTCTTTTATGCATCCATTTATGCATAAAAATCATTTATGATAAAAATCACACTTTTAATATAAAAATTTTATCTTTTATGTATATATTTATGCATAAAAATCATTTGTGATGAAAGTCACTCTTTTAATATAAAAGAATTTCTTTTATGCATCCATTTATGCATAAAAATCATTTATGATGAAAATCATACTTTTAATATAAAAATTTATTTTTATGCATGTATTTATGCATACAAATCATTTGTGATGAAAGTCACTCTTTTAATATAAAAGAATTTCTTTTATGCATCCATTTAAGTAACACTTTTATAATAAAAAAATATTCTTTTATGCAACTATTTATGCATAAAAATCCATTTTTATGAAAGTAACACTTTTATAATAAAAAATATTCTTTTATGCAAATAATCAAAATGCATCTTCTATGCATGAAAATGACACTTTTAGAATATAGAAACCATAAGGATTACTCTTTTAGAATAATAAAAGATAATACTTATTTCTAAATTTTTAAAATTTTTTGCCATAACCTCCTTTGTATGGCTGATCATTTTTTAATTTTTAACTCTCTAAAATTAATTAGAAGTTCTCCAAGAGTATTTAAATCATTCTAATGTAAACATTTTCTACTTATTTAAGAGAAACATTATGAAAAACTTGATTTTATCCATTAATCATTCATCTAGTATAAAGAATGGTTGGATTTATCATTCATCTAGTATAAAGAATGGTTGGATTTACTAAAGAAGAGAGGGGAATGCCTTTTTTCAATGAGGCATAACATCATATTCATTTTAGAGAAGACAAAAATCATAAAAAACCATAAAATGAATAGAAAAGAGAAGAATCTCCAACTTACATGGAGAATTTGAGAGCTTTCCTTTGGCTTGATGGTTTGAGGGTTCTACTGTTGTTTGAGATAAGAGTGGCCACCAATCTTTAGAAGAGGGAAGGTCAAAAACTAATGAATTAAGAGTATTTATTCACAGTTTTTGGCTCTTGGGAGAAGTAGGGTAACAGTGCAAAAAACACTATTAAGCTTCAACAAAGGGGGAGGATTCTATTTGTAGGAAAAAGTGAGCTCTTAACCAAGCAAAGTGATTCTAGAATTTTCTGGATCAATTTGGTCAATTTTTGACCATTTTTAGGTCAGTTTTGCTCTTTTTTGGATCTAGTTGAAACAGGAGAGAGGAGAGATAAAAATATCTCATTATTTGGGAGTTTAAAACTCATTCAAGCATGTGAAATATTTCATTATTTGGGAGTTTAAAACTCATTCAAGCATGTGAAATAGGCGCCTCCTTCATGAGGGAAATTCCCCCATACTGAGGTATCAAAAATGCATCATTTCTTCTAAATATCTCTCTTTTTTAACTATTAACCTTGTCTTTAGTCAACTCTTCATCTTTTGTGAGTATTTACTCATTTTTGGGAGGATTTTCTTTATTTCTTCTATTTATCTTCTCTACACATTTGGATGAATCTGATTGGTCCCTCAAAACCTTAATTTAAAATTTTTCGTCGAAAATCTGGACCCCTAGGGTAAGGCCTCTTGAACAAATTATACTTGATTTCTAATGCACCTTCTGGAAATCTTTTTGAACTTCTGTTTCAGGGGAACTTATTTTTATAAGGTGATAAATTTTTCTATCCAAAAATATTCAAAATCTGAATAACCTCTCTCTAGAATATTTTCTCTCTCTAGGACAGGCAGCAGAAACAAGATCTTTTTTATTTATGAAGAGGGGATTAATTACAAGGGAAGATACTGGACATCATGAGGGGCTGGGGAGGAATCTTATATATTGAGTGTTGGGTATTTCATTCCTAAAATATCTATAGGAAATAACCAATTGGAGTGTATATTTCATGTCATGGTTGCACTCCAAGGCCAGATTATAATTGGAAATGAGTGGATTGATGACACTCACTGCGCCAAATCAATTGGCGAGAAGAAATGGCCCACCATGACAATCAACAGACACCAAAAAGCCACAATCCTCTTGTGTCTCCCAAGAGGAAATCATACACACACCCTTACTCTTGATCAATTGGCAAGAAAAAATAGCCCACCATGACAATCAACCGGTAAAAATGCCACAATCCTTTTGTATCCCCAAGCACAAATCATACACACCCCATTACCCTCGACTGCCTTTCATATTCATGCCCCATCCTCATCACCGCCGTCAACCCCCCTTATCACCACATCTCGTGCCTCAACAAAGCCAGTTGAAAGGGCACTGTCGGCATCATCCAACACTAACAATCAAGCCTCGTCGTCAAGAATCACCCTCAACTTTACATCTTCCACCACCCACACTGTAAGAACATCAATCTCCTTCCATTATCATGACAATCAATGGTGGGTGCCCAAAAATCTTCTTGCAGCTCTAGGTTTCTACAATAGCTACACTGAAATCTAGATCCCAAATTTCCATCTCATAAATACACAAGTGCAAAAAGCAAACAAAGCTGACAAACACCAACCCTAAGCCAAAGCTTCAACGTTGGCTAGTTCCCGACAACTTGCTAAGAGCACAAGGCTACTATGTAGGCAGCACTCGCCTCTGGCTATCCAAGAATGCCACTTGTGTTAATCCACCACAACAACTCCCCAAAGAGCTGCGATAAAAGGCCCAATGCCCCCGCCGACAGGTTAGAAAACCCCAAGCACAATGAAGCCAACAATGACGAGTGCCTACCAACATTCTCAAAGCTCAAGGCTTCCATGAAGGCAACACACACCTGTGGCTCCCAAAACGACAATCAAAAGCTTGTCCTCAGTATTCGACGGCCAACACATATGTGAGATCCCTGTTCCCACCGCGCAACGGATTCGGGGTACTAGCAGCGGAAGTAGCACTTCTTGCGCGAGGCAGGGTCCCACACTCGGGGCCTCGTCCACGGATATCCGGACAAAAGACTAATCCGTCGGTTTTTCCAAAACCAGACCCGGAAAAACTTCCCTTATCCGGAAAGCACGGGCGATTCCACCAGGATAATTTTTACTCTAACGTAGTCAAAACTCTTACTGATCAAACAGATCCGACTGCATCTATAAAGATACTTGGTCAGATCAAGGAAGAAACTTGCACTTGGATCATTGGGATCAACGCTTTTTTCCCCACCAAGGAGGCACAGCCGTTGATTCCTATCCATAGAACAATTACTATCCGGGATTTACTTTATCTATCGTAATAACAGAAATTGAGTCTCGATTTACGGATCCATCAGTCCAGCCTAACCCCATCCGATCCCATGGGTTAGCCAACCGCCCAACCACTGTAGTGATGGGATCCAATTTGGAATTTGGTTAGGTTTTGTCCCGGGTACCAAGGAAAAGAGTTCCAAGGCCCCCTAGCCGGAATTTCATGCAAACATAAAACTAGCCACACCACTTACACACCCAATATGAAAATTGCCTTTTTCTTAGCATCAGCTAACTTTAAAACAATCCTTTAATGAAACCATAGTACCACTGATCACAATCTCCCAAATTATCCAGTTGATTCATAATTTCCCATCATTCCTTCATCAGAGTATCTATGGCATCATTGGCAACTAGAACGCTCACCACCTGTCCACACAGGGGCCGTTTCAATAGTTCCTAGCCCATAATACTCAACAATATAATCACTTATCAAGATGGACTCTCGTTGAAGATCAGCAAGATCAACCAACAGATCCATATAAAAGAGCCATGGACTCATCCGTTGAGGACCAGCAAGGTCAGTCAACCAGATCCATGCCCGGTTCCAGAAAACAACTCTTACTCCTTGTTCCAATATCTTCCTCGACGCACGCGTGGGTATCCTGGGCGACCCAGAGCCCGAGCACCGTATGGTCAGCACCCTCTAGGATCCTTCGCAGGTGACCTAGCGCTTCACTCATAGGCCGCTTCCTTGGTCCCTCATCCACCGTACCGGAAGCTCACCATTTTAATCGAACCGAGGCTGGTCAAGACCTCGGCCGACCTTGCTACGCGAGACGTCCTCCATTGACTCTCCGTCAGCAGTTGCAACTTTATCAGTTAGGTCTCCACGACCTTAATCACAAGACGGTCAAAATGCTTTCCCAGCATTCTTGACATAAAACAGCCATTTACAAACAGCATTTACAAACAGTTTACAAATACAATTTCTATATTAACTCTCATTTTTTCACATTATCCCTCATGCAATCCACATTACTTATTCCACATTTTATTTATATGTGTACTCATCCAATCATATCATTTTCCATCTCTTCACTTCAGATTCCTTCACATCACATATCATATATTCACATCCATATCCACATCCATACATCCACATCCACATCCACATTCACATCCATACATCCACATCTACATGCTTATCTCCATTTTCACATCCTCATTTATACATCCACATCCCATATCCACATTCATACATACACATCCATATCCACATCCATATCCGCATTCATACATACACATCCATATCCACATCCACATGCATACATTCATTATCACGTCCTCATTCATACATCCACATCCACATACATACATACATACATCCACATCCACATCCACATTCTCATTCACATCTATACATCCATATCTACATGCACATTCACATCCATACATCCACATCTATATCCTCATTCACATCCATACATCCACATTCATGCATCCACATCTACATGCCTACATCCATACATACAAATCCACATTTACATCCATGCATCCACATCCACATCCTCATTCACATCCATACATCCACATTCATACATCCACATCCACACCCACATTCACATCCATACATCCACATCTACATGCTTATCTCCATTTTCACATCCTCATTTATACATCCACATCCCATATCCACATTCATACATACACATCCATATCCACATCCACATGCATACATACATCCACATCCACATTCCCATTCACATATATACATCCATATCTACATGCACATTCACATCCATACATCCACATCTATATCCTCATTCACATCCATACATCCACATTCATGCATCCACATCTACATGCTTATCTCCATTTTCACATCCTCATTTATACATCCACATCCCATATCCACATTCATACATACACATCCATATCCACATCCACATGCATACATACATCCACATCCACATTCCCATTCACATATATACATCCATATCTACATGCACATTCACATCCATACATCCACATCTATATCCTCATTCACATCCATACATCCACATTCATGCATCCACATCTACATGCTTATCTCCATTTTCACATCCTCATTTATACATCCACATCCCATATCCACATTCATACATACACATCCATATCCACATCCACATGCATACATACATCCACATCCACATTCCCATTCACATATATACATCCATATCTACATGCACATTCACATCCATACATCCACATCTATATCCTCATTCACATCCATACATCCACATTCATGCATCCACATCTACATGCTTATCTCCATTTTCACATCCTCATTTATACATCCACATCCCATATCCACATTCATACATACACATCCATATCCACATCCACATGCATACATACATCCACATCCACATTCCCATTCACATATATACATCCATATCTACATGCACATTCACATCCATACATCCACATCTATATCCTCATTCACATCCATACATCCACATTCATGCATCCACATCTACATGCTTATCTCCATTTTCACATCCTCATTTATACATCCACATCCCATATCCACATTCATACATACACATCCATATCCACATCCACATGCATACATACATCCACATCCACATTCCCATTCACATATATACATCTTTATCTACATGTACATTCACATCCATACATCCACATCTATATCCTCATTCACATCCATACATCCACATTCATGCATCCACATCTACATGCATACATCCATACATCCACATCCACATTTACATCCATGCATCCACATCTACATCCTCATTCACATCCATACATCCACATTCATACACCCATACATCCACATTCATACATCCACATCCACATCCACATCCACATTCACATCCATACATCCACATTCATACATCCACATCCACATCCATACATCCACATTCATACATCCACATCCACATCCACATTCACATCCATACATCCACATTCATACATCCACATCCACATCCACATGCATCTTATCATATCTTATCACTTCCCATATCTTTTATGCATACCTCTATGCATGAAATTCAATTATGCTAAAAGTAACACTTTTATAATAAAATATTCAACTTTTATGCATACCTCTATGCATGAAATCCAATATGATAAAAGTAACACTTTTGATATAAAAAAATTATCCTTTATGCATACTTCTATGCATGAAAATTAAAAATGATAAAAGTAACACTTTTGATATAAAAAATTTTCCTTTATGCATCCTTCTATGCATGAAAATTAAAAATGATAAAAATAACACTTTTAATATAAAAAAATTATCCTTTATGCATACTTCTATGCATGAAAATTAAAAATGATAAAAGTATCACTTTTGATATAAAAATTTTCCTTTATGCATACTTCTATGCATGAAAAATTAAAAAAATGATAAAAGTAACACTTTTGATATAAAAATTTTTCCTTTATGCATACTTCTATGCATGAAAATTAAAAATGATAAAAGTAACACTTTTGATATAAAAAAAATTATCCTTTATGCATGATATTAAAATTCAATTTCTCCATGATTATAATGAAATTCTTTCAATTAATCTAGGATGATAATTCCTAGAATATGGTAGGAAGTCCTCTTTTTATGCTTTGAATGAAATTATTTTATGCATAATTTTTATAAAAATTTTGCCATAGCTCCGCTGCTATGACTGATAAATCTTAATTTTTTCTAAGGGATAAAGCTTATCATTAAGGAAATAATTAAAATGATCTCTAATTGGATCATTAATCTATAGTGGATTGAATCATCAATAAGCATAAACTAAAAGCATAGAAAAAAGCCATTAAATTGGCCTCAAGCATAGCTTAATCTTGGGTTAAGGAAAAGCTTGATTTGGATTGAGAACGGGTCATGAGTATGACCATTTCTTGAGTGAGAGAGAGAGTTTACATAAGAATCATTAGAATTTAAACATAAATGAAAATTAACTTCAATAGCATTTATTAACTTATGTAACTCTTCACTACTATTCAAACTTCAATAGTATTTAAAAAAAAACCATACCAATTAAACTTCTCAAGCTTGAGAGGGGTTGAGAA
This sequence comes from Cibotium barometz, assembly GCF_041138505.1. Lineage (NCBI taxonomy): Eukaryota > Viridiplantae > Streptophyta > Polypodiopsida > Cyatheales > Cibotiaceae > Cibotium > Cibotium barometz. Next base: position 5,554,449 of record NC_141073.1, read on the forward strand.
GAGAGAAACATTGAGAAATTATAGAAAGATCAATATTCACTAATTACCTTACAATTTGCTTGATTCTTTGTTCACGGTAGAGGCCCCCAACCAATCAATTGGTTAAGTATGTTGATGGAGCCACTAATGGGGATTGAAGAAAGAGGGAAGCTCCAAAAACTAGTGAATTATTAAATGAATTCACAGTTCTTGGCTTAGGTGGAGTAGAGTAACGATGCATAAACACTAACTATTTTTCAACAAGGGGGAGGCTTCTATTTATAGGAAAAATTGAGCTCCTAACCAAACAAACTGATTCTAGAATTTTCTAAATCAGTTTGGTCAATATTTGACCATTTTTAGGTCAGTTAAGCTAACTTTTTGGAACTAGACTTGAATGAGGAGAGAGGAGAGATGAAATATCTCAATTTTTATGAGTTTAAAACTCATTCAAGCATGTGAAATATGCACCTCCTTTAAAGAACTCCCCTTCCTTACATATGTGTCATAATGGAATCATTTTAATATTGCTCATAGTTTTTTTTTACTAATAAACCTTGTACATTTTCAACTCTTCATCTTATGTGAAATATGCACCTCCTTTAAAGAATTCCCCTTCCTTACATATGTGTCATAATGGAATAATTTTAAAATTGCTCATAGTTTTTTACTAATAAACCTTGTACATTTTCAACTCTTCATCTTATGTGAAATATGCACCTCCTTTAAAGAATTCCCCTTCCTTACATATGTGTCATAATGGCATCATTTTAATATTGCTCATAGTTTTTTTACTAATAAACCTTGTACATTTTCAACTCTTCATCTTATGTGAGCATTTACTCATTTTTGGATACCCAAAATATCTCATATTTTTTATATTGCTCATAGTTTTTTACTAATAAACCTTGTACATTTTCAACTCTTCACCTTATGTGAGCATTTACTCATTTTTGGGTATCTTCTTTTTTTCAAATTTGGATTTATCTCTTCCCTACACATGGATTGATGCTATTGGCCCATAGGAACCTTAATTGGACCATAGTCTAAAGATTTCTGAAGATCTAGACCCTTAGACTAAGGTTCTTTATACCTATTTCCAATTAATTCCAATTGCACATTGGAAAATTCTTTTTGAATTTCTATTTCAGGGGAACTCATCTGAATTATAAGAGATATTTTTCTATCCAAAAATATTCAAAATCTGAATATTCTCTCTCTAGAATATTTCTCTCTCTCTAGGCTAAAACAGATAGAAACAAGGTCTTTATATTTCTGAAGAGGGTTGATTACAGGGGAAGATACTAGACATCAAAAAAAGGGGTTGGGGGAGGAATCTTACATTCTACCCCACTTAAAAAACGCGAGATGTCCTCATCTCGCAACTTGTGATAATTTCGCAAGATTCACGAATATGAGACTTAGAGAAAAATTTTAATCAAGATTAACCACCAAGAAACGTCTTAAAGAGAGCAAGATTCAAAATAAGAACAAGATTTAAACTTTATTCATTCTCAGAACTTATACAGTAAAGATAGAAGAACTCTTTACACTTCCATAAGCCCGTCCATCATATGATCACAAAAGCAGTCCTCACAAGCTGCACAAGTATAAGGTAACTCATCTATGGGAATGATTCTGTGGGTTATTGCTGCGCCTATCTCAGTGGTATGAGGTGTTCTAACAAAAGGACCTCTGAGAGGCAAGCCAAAAACGGGGTAAAGGCATATCTTCTCATGAGGAAGAAAACACGCCAGTAAGAAGACCCGCTCAGAAAACCCAGGATGCCTTGATCTCATGACGCAGTAGTATCGGGGACCCAAACCCAAAGCTTCAATAACCATGGCCAAGCGGACATTGTTACGAAAGTGCTGCTGACCCCAGGGTGTTACCCTAGTTATGTCTTGATAGGTCCGCCATTTTGTCTGCGCTACAGAAGTTCCCAAGTGAGGGAAAAGTGAGCGCTCATACTGCTCTATAAAATCTTTCTTCACAGACTCCCTTGCGTCTTGAAGGTGAGAAATCATTAGGGATAAAACTAGTTCTTGTTGCCAAGCCATGAAGGAGATTAAGAAAGAAAGGAGATCGATGGAAGTAAGATTACTGTGAGCGACAAGTAAAAGTTACGACTTATATAAAGGAAGGAGCTAGCGTAACTTAGAAGCCAACGGTAACTTGCCACTGAAGTTTTACCGTCTTTCCATGATTTGGGTTTGACACATTTTTCTATAGAAGGCATTAAGAATTTTGAGATGAAGAGATAAAAGAAGCTTGTAGGCTAAGTCACCTACTTTCATTGAATTCAGATATAAGGCTCACAATATCTGGGGGATAACTTCATATACTCCCCAAGAGATAAAGAACTTCTTTTGGGCCGTACTCGAATGAAGACCAAAACCTTGATATCCAAAACATCGATTCTCACTTCTGAACTCATTGTTCTGAATCCTTAAAACAGGTGGGACTCTTGAGAAGTATTCTAGGAAAAGGGTCTTCCTTTGTTAAACAGAACTTTCTTTTATTTTAAAGAGGGAATAATTATAAGATCAGAAAGGGAGATTCTTACTCCTGTATACCTCGAAGGCTGGGGAGGAATCTTACATTCTACCCCACTTAAAAAGTGCGAGATGTCCTCATCTCGCAAGGTAGAGGACAACTCTTTTTCTTAACATCCAATTTTATTTTGGGGTTCCTTATATTCTGGTCAACCCAGCAGAACACTGGGATAAATATCCCTTATATAGAACTCATCATTAATATTCAGATCATATCATTCATATCTTTAACATGATAATGGTCCATTAGACCGAAAAAATTCCTTCTGAACATTCCTCCACGGGAATTTCAGTCAAGCAAGTTCTCAATTTGTCATCCCTTAACTTGATCTACTGATCAAGTGTTAACAGTAACAATTTGACAGCACAACCACTAATCTCATAGTGATTTGCTGAATTCATTATCATCATTCCAGTTATGAATATCATCACTGGGACTCGTCCCATTCATCCTCATTGTGGTTTTGTTCAGATTTTTATATTTCAACTAATTTCAGAAATCATCATTTTTCAATCAGAATTTTCAATCAGAATCCAATTCAATTCATCAATTCTCAAACAGAATTAAAAATCATATCAACCACATTCGAATTCATCATCTGGATAGCATTAACGCTTATAATTTCAAGTCTTAGATTTACTCGTATACACTGTCAGTAAAGAGCTGCAGTATACTCTCGGTATATACGGGTAGTCGTGGCTCTTGGAATTATAAGGTAAATACCATCATGTCTAGGCCTCAAGCAAGTCAGGGATTCTATATAATTGCGGTGCTTCCATCTGAAGACCCAATTACCAAATTACGAATTTCAGTTTGAATATCAAATTGTATGAATTATATCACACAATTACAACCTTTTTGTGCTTCTTGATAAATTTTTGACATATTTGTCTTCTCAGTTGATCTTTATTAACCAAATGCTCTGATACCAACTGTGAGATCCCTGTTCCCACCGCGCAACGGATTCGGGGTACTAGCAGCGGAAGTAGCACTTCTTGCGCGAGGCAGGGTCCCACACTCGGGGCCTCGTCCACGGATATCCGGACAAAAGACTAATCCGTCGGTTTTTCCAAAACCAGACCCGGAAAAACTTCCCTTATCCGGAAAGCACGGGCGATTCCACCAGGATAATTTTTACTCTAACGTAGTCAAAACTCTTACTGATCAAACAGATCCGACTGCATCTATAAAGATACTTGGTCAGATCAAGGAAGAAACTTGCACTTGGATCATTGGGATCAACGCTTTTTTCCCCACCAAGGAGGCACAGCCGTTGATTCCTATCCATAGAACAATTACTATCCGGGATTTACTTTATCTATCGTAATAACAGAAATTGAGTCTCGATTTACGGATCCATCAGTCCAGCCTAACCCCATCCGATCCCATGGGTTAGCCAACCGCCCAACCACTGTAGTGATGGGATCCAATTTGGAATTTGGTTAGGTTTTGTCCCGGGTACCAAGGAAAAGAGTTCCAAGGCCCCCTAGCCGGAATTTCATGCAAACATAAAACTAGCCACACCACTTACACACCCAATATGAAAATTGCCTTTTTCTTAGCATCAGCTAACTTTAAAACAATCCTTTAATGAAACCATAGTACCACTGATCACAATCTCCCAAATTATCCAGTTGATTCATAATTTCCCATCATTCCTTCATCAGAGTATCTATGGCATCATTGGCAACTAGAACGCTCACCACCTGTCCACACAGGGGCCGTTTCAATAGTTCCTAGCCCATAATACTCAACAATATAATCACTTATCAAGATGGACTCTCGTTGAAGATCAGCAAGATCAACCAACAGATCCATATAAAAGAGCCATGGACTCATCCGTTGAGGACCAGCAAGGTCAGTCAACCAGATCCATGCCCGGTTCCAGAAAACAACTCTTACTCCTTGTTCCAATATCTTCCTCGACGCACGCGTGGGTATCCTGGGCGACCCAGAGCCCGAGCACCGTATGGTCAGCACCCTCTAGGATCCTTCGCAGGTGACCTAGCGCTTCACTCATAGGCCGCTTCCTTGGTCCCTCATCCACCGTACCGGAAGCTCACCATTTTAATCGAACCGAGGCTGGTCAAGACCTCGGCCGACCTTGCTACGCGAGACGTCCTCCATTGACTCTCCGTCAGCAGTTGCAACTTTATCAGTTAGGTCTCCACGACCTTAATCACAAGACGATCAAAATGCTTTCCCAGCATTCTTGACATAAAACAGCCATTTACAAACAGCATTTACAAACAGTTTACAAATACAATTTCTATATTAACTCTCATTTTTTCACATTATCCCTCATGCAATCCACATTACTTATTCCACATTTCATTTATATGTGTACTCATCCAATCATATCATTTTCCATCTCTTCACTTCAGATTCCTTCACATCACATATCATATATTCACATCCATATCCACATCCATACATCCACATCCACATCCACATTCACATCCATACATCCACATCTACATGCTTATCTCCATTTTCACATCCTCATTTATACATCCACATCCCATATCCACATTCATACATACACATCCATATCCACATCCATATCCGCATTCATACATACACATCCATATCCACATCCACATGCATACATTCATTATCACGTCCTCATTCATACATCCACATCCACATACATACATACATACATCCACATCCACATCCACATTCTCATTCACATCTATACATCCATATCTACATGCACATTCACATCCATACATCCACATCTATATCCTCATTCACATCCATACATCCACATTCATGCATCCACATCTACATGCCTACATCCATACATACAAATCCACATTTACATCCATGCATCCACATCCACATCCTCATTCACATCCATACATCCACATTCATACATCCACATCCACACCCACATTCACATCCATACATCCACATCTACATGCTTATCTCCATTTTCACATCCTCATTTATACATCCACATCCCATAACCACATTCATACATACACATCCATATCCACATCCACATGCATACATACATCCACATCCACATTCCCATTCACATATATACATCCATATCTACATGCACATTCACATCCATACATCCACATCTATATCCTCATTCACATCCATACATCCACATTCATGCATCCACATCTACATGCTTATCTCCATTTTCACATCCTCATTTATACATCCACATCCCATATCCACATTCATACATACACATCCATATCCACATCCACATGCATACATACATCCACATCTACATTCCCATTCACATATATACATCCATATCTACATGCACATTCACATCCATACATCCACATCTATATCCTCATTCACATCCATACATCCACATTCATGCATCCACATCTACATGCTTATCTCCATTTTCACATCCTCATTTATACATCCACATCCCATATCCACATTCATACATACACATCCATATCCACATCCACATGCATACATACATCCACATCCACATTCCCATTCACATATATACATCCATATCTACATGCACATTCACATCCATACATCCACATCTATATCCTCATTCACATCCATACATCCACATTCATGCATCCACATCTACATGCTTATCTCCATTTTCACATCCTCATTTATACATCCACATCCCATATCCACATTCATACATACACATCCATATCCACATCCACATGCATACATACATCCACATCCACATTCCCATTCACATATATACATCCATATCTACATGCACATTCACATCCATACATCCACATCTATATCCTCATTCACATCCATACATCCACATTCATGCATCCACATCTACATGCTTATCTCCATTTTCACATCCTCATTTATACATCCACATCCCATATCCACATTCATACATACACATCCATATCCACATCCACATGCATACATACATCCACATCCACATTTCCATTCACATATATACATCTTTATCTACATGTACATTCACATCCATACATCCACATCTATATCCTCATTCACATCCATACATCCACATTCATGCATCCACATCTACATGCATACATCCATACATCCACATCCACATTTACATCCATGCATCCACATCTACATCCTCATTCACATCCATACATCCACATTCATACATCCATACATCCACATTCATACATCCACATCCACATCCACATTCACATCCATACATCCACATTCATACATCCACATCCACATCCATACATCCACATTCATACATCCACATCCACATCCACATTCACATCCATACATCCACATTCATACATCCACATCCACATCCACATGCATCTTATCATATCTTATCACTTCCCATATCTTTTATGCATACCTCTATGCATGAAATTCAATTATGCTAAAAGTAACACTTTTATAATAAAATATTCAACTTTTATGCATACCTCTATGCATGAAATCCAATATGATAAAAGTAACACTTTTGATATAAAAAAATTATCCTTTATGCATACTTCTATGCATGAAAATTAAAAATGATAAAAGTAACACTTTTGATATAAAAAATTTTCCTTTATGCATCCTTCTATGCATGAAAATTAAAAATGATAAAAATAACACTTTTAATATAAAAAAATTATCCTTTATGCATACTTCTATGCATGAAAATTAAAAATGATAAAAGTATCACTTTTGATATAAAAATTTTCCTTTATGCATACTTCTATGCATGAAAAATTAAAAAAATGATAAAAGTAACACTTTTGATATAAAAATTTTTCCTTTATGCATACTTCTATGCATGAAAATTAAAAATGATAAAAGTAACACTTTTGATATAAAAAAAATTATCCTTTATGCATGATATTAAAATTCAATTTCTCCATGATTATAATGAAATTCTTTCAATTAATCTAGGATGATAATTCCTAGAATATGGTAGGAAGTCCTCTTTTTATGCTTTGAATGAAATTATTTTATGCATAATTTTTATAAAAATTTTGCCATAGCTCCGCTGCTATGACTGATAAATCTTAATTTTTTCTAAGGGATAAAGCTTATCATTAAGGAAATAATTAAAATGATCTCTAATTGGATCATTAATCTATAGTGGATTGAATCATCAATAAGCATAAACTAAAAGCATAGAAAAAAGCCATTAAATTGGCCTCAAGCATAGCTTAATCTTGGGTTAAGGAAAAGCTTGATTTGGATTGAGAACGGGTCATGAGTATGACCATTTCTTGAGTGAGAGAGAGAGTTTACATAAGAATCATTAGAATTTAAACATAAATGAAAATTAACTTCAATAGCATTTATTAACTTATGTAACTCTTCACTACTATTCAAACTTCAATAGTATTTAAAAAAAAACCATACCAATTAAACTTCTCAAGCTTGAGAGGGGTTGAGAAGAGAGAAACATTGAGAAATTATAGAAAGATCAATATTCACTAATTACCTTACAATTTGCTTGATTCTTTGTTCACGGTAGAGGCCCCCAACCAATCAATTGGTTAAGTATGTTGATGGAGCCACTAATGGGGATTGAAGAAAGAGGGAAGCTCCAAAAACTAGTGAATTATTAAATGAATTCACAGTTCTTGGCTTAGGTGGAGTAGAGTAACGATGCATAAACACTAACTATTTTTCAACAAGGGGGAGGCTTCTATTTATAGGAAAAATTGAGCTCCTAACCAAACAAACTGATTCTAGAATTTTCTAAATCAGTTTGGTCAATATTTGACCATTTTTAGGTCAGTTAAGCTAACTTTTTGGAACTAGACTTGAATGAGGAGAGAGGAGAGATGAAATATCTCAATTTTTATGAGTTTAAAACTCATTCAAGCATGTGAAATATGCACCTCCTTTAAAGAACTCCCCTTCCTTACATATGTGTCATAATGGAATCATTTTAATATTGCTCATAGTTTTTTTTTACTAATAAACCTTGTACATTTTCAACTCTTCATCTTATGTGAAATATGCACCTCCTTTAAAGAATTCCCCTTCCTTACATATGTGTCATAATGGAATAATTTTAAAATTGCTCATAGTTTTTTACTAATAAACCTTGTACATTTTCAACTCTTCATCTTATGTGAAATATGCACCTCCTTTAAAGAATTCCCCTTCCTTACATATGTGTCATAATGGCATCATTTTAATATTGCTCATAGTTTTTTTACTAATAAACCTTGTACATTTTCAACTCTTCATCTTATGTGAGCATTTACTCATTTTTGGATACCCAAAATATCTCATATTTTTTATATTGCTCATAGTTTTTTACTAATAAACCTTGTACATTTTCAACTCTTCACCTTATGTGAGCATTTACTCATTTTTGGGTATCTTCTTTTTTTCAAATTTGGATTTATCTCTTCCCTACACATGGATTGATGCTATTGGCCCATAGGAACCTTAATTGGACCATAGTCTAAAGATTTCTGAAGATCTAGACCCTTAGACTAAGGTTCTTTATACCTATTTCCAATTAATTCCAATTGCACATTGGAAAATTCTTTTTGAATTTCTATTTCAGGGGAACTCATCTGAATTATAAGAGATATTTTTCTATCCAAAAATATTCAAAATCTGAATATTCTCTCTCTAGAATATTTCTCTCTCTCTAGGCTAAAACAGATAGAAACAAGGTCTTTATATTTCTGAAGAGGGTTGATTACAGGGGAAGATACTAGACATCAAAAAAAGGGGTTGGGGGAGGAATCTTACAACATAGATCAAAGCCCCATCCAACAAAATACCAAGAAGCCTCATCAACCCATGGACCCTTATCACTCGGCAACGATGAGTGCCTAAACATCTCTTAGAAGCCCAAGATTTAATGATGGCAACTCCATGATTTGGATCCCATCATTTGGATGCCATTAAATGATGGAAACTCCATCATTTGGATCCCACGGCGGACTAACCCTCAACCATTGGTCTCCAAACTACACAAACCAAGCCAATACTTGTCCACTTGACGCAAATGGCTGGGCAACCAATGAGGAAGAAAGTCCCCTTGTCATCAACTAAATCTTGTGGACGTGCCCACACACAAACCATGGGCACTCAAAAGCTCAATTCGCCCATCCCTTTCAACCAAAAGAGACTTGTCCACCACGAAGCTCCACACCACCCCTCAAATTCATCACCAAACCAAGGGGCAGTGCCACAAATGTCACAGCTTATATAGCCACTCAAAGATAACCTCAAGGGTAAGCTCACAAATCTAGCCAAATGGCTAATAAGTAAAAAACCCTCTTTTCAGGTGCTGACCAATAAACACATGTAAGTCCTCACACACAAGGAGGACCCAAAAAGGGGGGAAAAAAAGAAAAAGAAAAAAGTTCTCTATGTGATTAGGAATGTCTAGGTGATTAGGATCACAGGCACACCTTTTTCCCTCACCCATGCACAACACCTGCACTTCTCACTGGGCTCTATCATATGTGTGCACACTACACCAAGCTTCATCATCGATAACCATCGAAGTACATATCTGGATGAGGGGACCATGGAGGGTGCAAGCCTGGTCAATGGTACAACCCATCACATGGAACTTCCTAATCACCCTCGCTTTTCGCAAATAATTGTGCTTCATGCCTCATTAATCCTACCCACAACTTCTTCTTATTCTCAACACCTATGCATAATTTCCATTAACTACCACTCTCATCAACACAGGATCCTAGTCCCATGAGCTACATTGACAAAAGAAGACAAACCACTCAAAGAGAAAGAGAGAAAACCGGCCCCCAATCAATCAACACCCATGGGAGCCAAGATACCCATTAAGGCATCTTGATGAAGATGCTATAGCTACATGTACATTGTCATCGACATACAGCATCTCGAAGTGCAAGCATTTTCCATGTGAGTTGCTTCCTTGTCCCTCCGGATCCCCCCCCGCCACTTTCTTACTAACACCGTTGTTTTACTAACCCCTCCTTCGCACCACCACCTACCACTACTAGTCTATTAATTCAAGTACTCTGAGTCCTCTCAAGAGGATGTCCAATTGCAAAGGTGATAAAAAAGAAAAACACCAGAAACAAAATAAAGAGTACTACTAGACCCGTACATACAAATTCATAAGAGCCCATACAACTAGATGGATACTTAATCACCAGTACTTGACTAACTTCTTTCCATCTTACTAGCCCCCCCACCCACTCTCATTTTTGGAGAGACAAGAGAACCAACTAAGTGTGCAACTTCCCAGCATGCCTCTACAACCTCTTATTACCAGTATTGAGGATTCGATTGAGTGTAGGAAGTGGAGTATGTTAACCACATATGGTTAACACATTCCTATGGCAATTATGCATGCACACTTATGTAATGGCCAACCACACTATACTATAAATCCCATAATTTGATGAGGGAAACATCCTATAGACGTTCCCAGGTCTTGAGCTTCAACAGGAAAGAAAAGAGGATCTCGGTTAGTTTTCCAAACCATAAAAATAGCTTTGTAACTATGTTTTGGGCACCTCGGGTCACTTACTCCTGGGTGGCCTAGTGAAAAAAAGGCTTAGATCTATAAAAGCCAATTTCTCTTATTTGAAACTCATTCTCTCATTTATGTAATATAAGTTGAGTGTTCTCTCTCTCTCTCCCTCACTCTCTTGAAACTCTAATCTAGCATGTGTGGTGTGCTTAGGGTTAGGGTCTGGGAGTGATTAGTGCTAATCACTTGTTCTCTCTTTCTGCCCTCTTGCTTATTCTCTCCCTCTTTCTTGAGCGATTAGGCTATCAACGCAATCATCTTCCGCAGAGATCCCACATGATCTTCGCGAGAGAGATTGCACCACCCGTTGGATTAGCAACCACCTTGATGTGACTACGAGGGTGGGAGGATAGTGGTGATGAGCGGCTACAATGGATCTCTTGAGCATAGCTTTAGCTTGGCAGATCGGTAACTTACAACAACATGTTAGGGTGAGCTTAACACTTGTGGTTACCTATGAGGGTTGCGCACATAGGAGCATACGTGCACAGAAGTGTGTTTTTTTAAATGTGTGCACGTGCGGTTGTTTTATTTTTTAAAAATTTTAATTTTGTTTTGGTTTTAAGGTTTTAATCATTCTCGGTAGTAGATCTATCTATACAATTGGTAGGGGTGTTACATTACATATGTACAATTAGAATTTATGATTTGCAACTTACTATGTGGGTACACTGAAGCAAAGGTGAAAACTCCACCACAAAAGCTTGTATGCCACCTTGTTGGATTTGTAGGTGTCGTGGATTGATCTTTGGTCTTCCAGCTAGTGAATTGGTAGTATAGCATGGTGCAGGGGGGTGTTGTGGGATCATGGTGATCCACGTGAGCATTGACATGGCTTGACAAAGCTCTCTTTGGGTTTTGGTACCAATTCTCTTCTTTGATTGGAATTGATAGGGTACACAAACACCACACCCAATGGACTTGGTGATACATCCATGGACTCTTTTGATATGCCTTTAAAGGTGGTGTCAGCACGTGAGAGAGACGTAAGTCGCAGAGGCCACCACTACTCTTCACTCATAGTTAATCTTTAGGGATGTTGCCAAAGGCATGTCTATAGGTCTCTGCTCCATCTTAGATTTGACATTTGATAGTGTGTTTGTAGAGGCATGGGTCTAGGTTTCCTTACCTTGGAACCCAAATGTAGGAGTTTCCTTTGTAGATGCCTTCAGCTTCTAGAAGCTTTGTTGGGAGGCATCCAAGTGTTTCCTATAGGGATATCATTGAGTGTTAGGGTTGCCACTTAACCTTGTTTGTGTTAGGGGTTTGTGATGTCGACGGTGTAATTTTTGGGACTAGATAGAATGCTTTTCCTCATAGAAGCCTTGAGATTTTAAAATCTTGATGGGTATCTAGCATGGCTCAAGTTGAGGTTACAAGACCTTTGCTAGAGGATCTTTCTTATCCAACTTAAGCTTATACGTAGGCTTCTAGCCACATGATGGTTGGCCATATATTTGTTTGGCATCGTGTAGTACCTACCTTGGTTAACCAAGGTGCTTTTAGGTACCCAATCCTTAGTAGCCTCCCCAATCATTCATTGAGGTTGACATTTAGGGGTTTTCTCTACCTTTATCTGCAAGGTTTTGGATCTCCATAGTGGTTTGAGGGAGTGGCTACCAATGCATTGAGATGAGATGAGAGGAGTGTCGAGATGTTAGGGTTTACATGAGGTGATCTCACATGCAATTGGATGAGGCTTAGGATGATGAAAGGTACATGGTGTCCATGTCTACGAAGGGTATGGTAAAACCGTTTTGTGGGACAAAGTATCATGGTTTGATTTCACCAACTGACTATAGAATTAGTGGCCCACAAGCCATCCCCTCCCAAGGATAATGTACCATTTTGTGGACATAGTGTTATGGTTTTCTTTTGCCAACACAACTGACTAGACAACTAGTGGCCATAATCCATCTCCTCCCAAGGATGATGCACTCTTCCATTGTATGTTGGGGGTCACATATAAAACTTACAAGATGCAGATTTAGTTACTAGGATGCTTCACTCTTCCATTCTACCTTAGGGGTCACATATAAAACTTACAAGTTATAGGTTTAGTTTTGAGGATGATACACTCTTCCATTATACCTTGGGAGTCACATATAAAATGTGTAAGTTGTAGGTTTATTTCCAATGTAAATTTTTGCTTTAAAATAACTCATGGTTACGGATTGAGATTTGTTTACCACCATGATGTGTTGAAGATAGTGTGAGTCTTGTGGCCGACTGGACACAAAAAGCATGGGCTTCTCCTTTAAATGTTAGCACCTAAGTCTAATCTATCTTTGCTACCTAATCAAGGATTAGCTATACTAATGGTTAAAACCCACAACCAGTATTGGTTGAATGACCAAGTAAAGGACAAATGCATGAAGGTAGGAGATATGGTACTCATGTGTATAGTGTCATGAACACTAAAAAAAAATGTAAGGACAGAGGCCAAGGTCCCTACTTTGTCATAGAAACTTCTCCTCAAGGTGCAATGAAAATTGAGATCCTAGATATTGTGTCATGGAAATTTCTCCTCAAGGTGCAGTGAAAATAGAGACCCTAGACTGAGATACAAGGTTATTTCAATGGTGGAAAGCTGAAACACTACTATGGGATTTTTATCAGGGACATGATCTATCAAATACACAAGAAAAAGAAGGAGAAACGAGAGGCTGACAATGGAAAATGGAGGGCATGCCTTGAGGCAATCACTCGACCAAAGAGGCCGTAGACCCCCAAGTGTATAGATCTATGTACATGTAGCCTCCCTTTAGGATCAACAAAAATAGAAACAACGATGGACTTGCCTTAAGCTAGAGTTCCACCTTGGAAGACTATCTAGCTACATGGACCACCTTGTTTTGACACTAGGGCTAGTCACAACATATTATCTTGGGAGACATGGACCTCCTTAACCCCTTAAATGGCTTGACTAGATCACTAGTAAGTTGTAAATTTTAAATAGAATTGGATAACAAAGGATTGTTTTTTAGAGATTAATTAGCATGATTGAAAGGTTATTTAAGATCAATAAATGACCAAAAGTTGCAACCACTTCACCTCTAGAATTAGTACAGGTTTTATGGCCCAATTTCATGAGAAATGTGGTAGTATAAAGCCCATTGATTCAAATGATAAGAGCCATGCATAAACCATCTTGTAAAAATTATATGGCATGATTAGGGATCACGTAAGGATGATTAAGAACCCTAAAATGTAATGTAAAGTAGATGTTTTAGTCACAACTAAAGTATAGGGATTAAAGAGGATCCTCGGGGAGCTTTACTATTTGTAAACCCTCTGTATCACCAGCATTCAAGGCCTAGTTTAAAAACCCCTAATCTATAAATTTTACATGAATAAAACACACCCTTTTTCTATTCAAACTATGAATAGCCCCTTTTAATGGCACCATTTGGTATGTAAAAAATGTGTTAAAAAGGATTTTTTAAATCCTTTCTGTTGAACCCACGTGCTATGCTTACATATTTATGAGTGACCCCCCCAAGAGAGGATCCATCGAGATATTAAAGTCTCTACCTAACTTTTCCCATAACTTCACCTCAAGATTTAGTTTAGATAAACTCTTCTAGTATATGACCCCTAGAATTTAAATCATAGGCGTATTAGTTGTGATCCAAATTTTGTGCATAAGCCCAACTTATGATGAATACAAGAAAAAATGGTCTTGAGCCCACACCTGGAGGACAAATGAGATTTATGTAATGGATCTTGTAAAAGAGATTTATCTTATGGTGTATTCAAAAGATTGTAGATTGGAGAGTGCACCAATGTATTGGTAAGGTTGAAATTTAATTTCCTTTAACCCGACTTAGCAATGGACCTTGAGAAAGTTCCATAATTGAAATAAATTGAAGTGGTTAAAAATGCATGTTTGGATTCCTGCAAGCATAATGCATAGTTTGGAAGTTGTGGAATTTATAAGCATGTTGTTTAAGTTGTTAAAGTGTTGCAGTTACACCTACGGATCCTTCGATCATTAAAGATGTGGTTTGATGACCATATGGGGGTGGTAATGATGTGAGTAACAACTAAGAGCCACGATCGTACTGGAGGTGGTCCTTTCGTTGTTTGGAGCAGCTAAGGTCCTTGACCCACCCTGGTTTAGAGTCATGGGTGTGCTTCTATGTATGCCTAGGGGAGCCTAGACTGGTGGTGCATTGGCTCAATGTTGACTACGTGAAGGAAAAGATGAGAAGGTGTAAATAATTTTGAGTATTACCATTCTTATTCTTTCATATCTTCATTTCAATTATGGGTGTGTCCATAGGAGGTGTGTGTGCGTACTTGCTTTCAAAGATGTGTGTGAGTGGAAGCTAAAGTGATGGGTGGGTGTGTACTTAAAATTAAACCTCTAAACTAAAAGTCATAATTACGCATGGGTGCTTTCCAACAAAAAAGGATTATACTTGGTCATAATTATGCAAAAAAATAAGGTTTGTGTCACCGATCTAATTTTATAGGGAGATAGAATTTAAAAGAAAACTTGCAAGAATTGTGTGCGGGTAATAAAATGATACCACAAATTGATTTTTTTAATTACAATCCTCTCAAAGTTCCCTCCAAGATTTTCTATGATAAAAAGGGTATTCTATATATGAGTTTTTAATAATTAACCTTAAAAATCTCCTCTCTAACTATACTAATCACCTCTCTAACTATACGCTTAAAAACTTTCCTCTATAATTATTAAGCTTTAAAATATCCTTTATAGCTATACTAACCTCTCCTCTCTAACTATACTAACATCAACAACCAAGTTGCATACCATCGTTTCAACTCATGCACATGTATACCTCTCTCTCTCTCTCTCTCTCTCCACACTATGCAAAGTATTGTGTGCATAAGTGTGTGAGTGTATTTAAAGAGTGAGCATAAGTGTGTGAATGTATTTAGAGAGTATGCATGGGTGTTTTGTAAGTGTCGCTACTATGAGGCCACAAAAATCATCACGAAATCCACCACCTTGTGTACATGAAAGCATCCCCAAGCATAGTGCTACGAGTGTAAACAAGCATAGACCTTCGAGGAAGGTCGATTTGATGAAGTCCAAGATCCATGTTTAAGAAAGCTCTCCTTTCCACAAAAGAAAACAAATGATCCCTTACACTGTATGTTTTGCTTTCCCATAAGCTGATGGCCTACTTGTGTTTTCTATTTTAAAAATATATCTTTGTGCAAAAATATATACATATTAATGTCGAAACAAAATGGCTATGTAATCGCCCATTAGGGCCCAGTCAAGCCCTCACAATGTCAGCTGCATGTAAACCACCCCTATCCAAGTAGCTCACCATCAGCAAGGCAAAACTAAACCAAAATGGGCCACACGCTCCTAAAAAACCTATCCATGCTTTCCTCTTGAAAATAAATCTCCTCCACCCTCTAAATTTACATGGAATCCAAACTCTTCAAGCTTTCCTAGCTAAGCTTAATCAGGCCCCAAGAGTCTAGTCCCACAAAGAATAATGCCCACATGAATGTTAAGAATGTGGTGCCTTGTGCACACACTAGATGGTAGGGAGTGAGTATGAGATAAGATAGCTTAGCATCAAGTCATATGGCATCTTCTACATTGTCCCATAAATCATGTGAAAGTCAAGCCCCAAGGATAACTCATATATAAGGATCTCATTTCAAGTAATGAAGCAATGCACTTATCTCAAGTTTCTATGTGTCCAAGATAATCTATCTTGGAGTCTAATGAACTTGAGTGTAATTTAGTTAGCCCACACTCTCATTTAGTATATGAAGATTTCTTGGAAAGCCCATACCCACCACACTCACTAGCTCAAGGCTAACAAACCAAGTGAAGAGAGCTTACCTTTAACATGCCATTGGGACCCTAGTTGCTTACTTGCCATCTCGTAGAAGAGGCAAACACAAAGATGTTGGCTAGCACTTGAGAAGACTTGCCTCCCATTGTCACCACACAAGAGTTATCCATGAAGAGTTTGCAACTCACATAGAGAAGTGTTGCAATACCATGATCCACTGCACAATGTTGAGAAATATGGTGCCAAAGAGCACAAGGAAGAGGTAGGGAGTGAGTTGAGTAGCCAAGAAAGTGGAAAGCATAGCATGAAGCCACGTGTGCAAAGGGATATATCCCACATTGATGTACAAGCCCAAGGGTGTACCTCTTTATATAAAAGGGGGCCATTTTAAGAACTGAAATCATATCACTTGCACACATCTCAAGTCTCTTTATGAGTACAAGTCTTAATCTTGTAACATAATTGTACTTGAGTCTATTGCACATACTCATTATCATGAGTAAACTTAGATTACACCCACCTTAGATTAATGAACTCTAATTATATTAGATTAATTATATGATTAGAACTAATCACCTTTCTCATGCACATAATGTCCATGATTCTCAACATGGTATCAAAGCCTTCCCTATCTCCACATTACTAATATTATTAATTAATTTTTTATTCACTAATCACATTCTTATCCTCTTGCCCTCTTTGTGGTGCTGATTTGCTAAGCCCATTACTCACTACACTCTGTTGAGAGATGTAATCGTGGTGATGTGTGTATGTGGGAAAGCACCCTAGAGGTGCAAGATATTGTGGTGAGATAGGAATGCCACATGTAATATTGTATGGTGTGTGAGTGTTGATCAAAAGAGTGGAAAAGGAGTTGCCACATGGATGATGCTGTGTAAAGTGGGATAAGGCTAGAGAGCCTATATCATTGTATGGTTCATTGAGATATGAAAGTGAATAGAGCTATTGTTGAGTGTGCAATCCCTCTCTCTCTCATGGAGTTTTTAGTGTGGTTTAATCCACCTTAATCTTATGCCTAATCTATGTCCTTCACCATGATCAATCCCATTTCTAGATTGTTAACATGGTATCAGAGCCAAATGGGCTCTTGGTCATGGTGATTATTACGTATATTAGCTTATTTGTGTGTTTCTTTGATTAAGCATTATTTTCAGCTTATTATGAAAAAAAATTATGCATACTCATATTATCATTTGGATCTGCATTTGTGACGATTTGAGAGGAAATTTGCAACAAGGAGGTTGCATAGAAACTGCCCAAGAGAGTTGCAAATGGAGTTTTGCAACATGGAGAGCTTGCTCATCATCAAGGAAGCTGAAAATGGAGATTTCAGCATTATGAAGGCTATGGAGTCTTCACATCATCGTCAAGGAGAAGCTGCCAAGAGAAGATATGCTACTGATTATGCCTCAAGAAGGTTGGTTTTATGAAGTTTTGCCTCAAAGTTTTGTGTTTGAGCATGGAAGAATGCTCTATGAAGGGTTGCTATGTATGGGATTTGTGTATCCCATGAATCTTGTGTGGAGGTGCATGCTTGTCAAGATGATGGCAAGTGAGATGGTGAACTCAATGGAGTTCACATGTGTGTGCATCAAGAAGAGGATGCACTTGTTGATGTTTGCTCAATGAAGGAGAGCAAAGAAGGGGATGGAAACCTTGGCAGTTTCCACTTGTTTGTGCACCTATGGTTTCATTTGAGAGACCATGTAAAGAAGCACCCTTGAATGGATGCATGAATTGAAGGAAAAGCATGCTGATTTGGAGGCCATGACGGCCATAGAAATGAAAATCTCAAGGAGGAGATTTGTTGGTTGAGGCAAAGAAGAGGTAGTTGTGGGTGAAGCCAATTGCATCGAAAAGAGCTGCACATAAAGGTTGTAGCTAAAGAAGATACAAAGAAACAAGATTGCTAGCAAGAAAAGTATGGAGAAAGACAAGGCATGGCAACAAGAAGAAGCTTGTGCACACAAGCTAGAGAGGAGAGATGGCATAGAAAAAGGGCAGCCTAACAAATGTGGCCAGTAAAGAGAGTGTGGAGGAGTGAAGCAATCGACAACCAGCTACTTCAGAGAAAGTGGGCAGGTGTAGAGAGGGCAACTGAACCTTGGTAAATCTAGAGAGTGTGATCGCAGGTCACAAGAAGACGGCGAGCTGTACAGAGAGGCCATGCCAAGCTAGTGAAGGAAAGGTCCATGATCCTTGCCACCAACAGTGGTGGCAAGTCTGCATGCTTGTTCAGTAACAAAGAGATGAAGCGTGCCACGAACGGCTTAGCCCACGACGACAGGCTCGGGGGGGTCACTCGTATAAATATGTAAGTATCACGTGGGTTCAACAGAAGGACATTTTAAATATTTAAAACTTACAGAAATATATTTATAGAGGGGATTTATTTATTGTATTTTAAAAAAAAATTATAGATTTGAATAGGAAAGGATACATTATATTCACTAAAAAATTCACAGATAAGGGACTTTTTAAACAGGCCTTGAACGCACGTGATATAGAGGATTTACATATAGTGACCCCCCCGAGACGACAGGGTGCTAGGCTGTGGATGCTTTGGAGAGGTGTACAAGGGCATTCTAAGTGATGGCACTGTGGTAGCCATAAAGTCAGCCAAGATAGGCAACATCAAGGGTAAAACAGGCGCAAAGAAACCGCAGCCTGCTGAAGCAGACCAACCAAACCTTGTACATTTTGCTGAGCTTTGAGAGCCACGACATCACGATTCTCAGCCTCGTATGTGTATTGAAGAGCTATTGTCAAAGAAAAACAGTGTGTGGCGTGCAGCAGGAGGAGCAACGGCTGCTGTGCAGAAGCAGTCGAGAGGAAGGAGGTGTCAGCATTCAACACGGCGCATTCAACGCATTCAACACGTTCAGAGATTTTTTTATTTTTTTAAAAAAGGCGTTAATCTTTAAGTGTGTGTGGTGTAAAGAAACCCAAAAGTAAACCCTTGTTCATATGCAGCCTATGGAATTGCTTATGATGGTCACATTGGTGCGCACATGCCCAAGTGGAGGAATCTTGCTATTCTTGTAGGTCATCAAGAACAATGATCTTCGTTCATTTGGCACCTTTAAGGTGTAGAATTGTATGGTTTTATCTCTCCATAGCGCTGAAATAGCGTGCAAATATCGGCTTGTAAAAATAAAGCTGTGAAATTTTTTCTCTCTCTCAATTGGATTTGATGGGTGCCCTGCCCTTGCACACACATAAAAAGGATTGTATTTGTTTCACCCATGTATATGAGGGCAAATCGTGCCTGAGCCTGCATGCTCAAAACGAGATATGTAATCACCCATGGTATGAGGGTAACTATGCCCGAGCTCACGAGAAGCTCAAAATGGTAGTTGAGTGATGTGTGCATGAGCGATGCACGTGTGAGGTGCATGCGCATGGGTTGGTTCCCACCCGAACCTCTACGTTCATATCAGACTCAGTGGTTCCGCTGTGAGCGAGTCGCCTCAAAATGGACTAGGTGTCTAAGATGGTAGACACGGGCACACATGTTTGGTTGATGGACACTCCAATGTATCATTAAGGGGGAGTGTTGAGAGGTAGCGATTGTGGTTGTGCAATGCTACATTGATATGGGTGATGAATGATGGGTGAGTTGTGGAACACCTCGATTAAGAGGGGGTGTTGAGAGATGTAATCGTAGTGATGTGTGTATGTGGGAAAGCACCCTAGAGGTGCAAGATATTGTGGTGAGATAGGAATGCCACATGTAATATTGTATGGTGTGTGAGTGTTGACCAAAAGAGTGGAAAAGGAGTTGCCACATGGATGATGCTGTGTAAAGTGGGATAAGGCTAGAGAGCCTATATCATTGTATGGTTCATTGAGATATGAAAGTGAATAGAGCTATTGTTGAGTGTGCAATCCCTCTCTCTCTCATGGAGTTTTTAGTGTGGTTTAATCCACCTTAATCTTATGCCTAATCTATGTCCTTCACCATGATCAATCCCATTTCTAGATTGTTAACACACTCTTCACCATTGCCCAAGATATTTAGGGGCTTCATTATTGTATAATTGCTAACCCTCACCTCAAGGGGACTAAGCAGACTTGTTGCCATTACACTGAATTTTGCAAAACTGCTTTTGTGCTCCATTCGTCGCATGTACTTCAAATTGGGAAAATCCCCTTTAGGAGATTGTTAGAAGTACCAAGAGGAGTCTACAACTCGATTTTGGTGTCATATAATTAAATGAACTGGTCACAACAAGCAGAAACCTAGTCATCATTTTTAGGACAAATGAGTTAGTTTCTTGGAGTTTAAGCTGAGTTTTTCTACATAGGCCTCTTCTACACTTCAAGAAAAACACCATTATGCAAAACCCCCTTCAATTCCTACTTCCACAAGCTCAATTGAACGCTCCAATATTTAGCTCTCTTAATCATAGTTGTTAGCACTTAATCACTATCATTAGCAATCATTCGCAAAAATTGGAGAAAATTAATGTTGAAATTGGACAATTGGATTGTCAATATACTATGGGAGGTTCTCTCTTGCATCAAAATCCATTGCACCCATTTGCATTGCTCAATTTGAGTACTTTTGTTAACCTAAATATACTACCTTTCACAAGAGAGGGAGAGAAGAAGGGAATGAAACCATGCAAGGGTCAATTTAGAGCATAGCATTAGCCAACCCTAATGAAGGGTAACTCCCCTATATGTGAGGCCACTAGGGGCTCACTCCAACACCACTTGTGCCACCCAAGTGGAGATTCACAAGCTAGGTGATGCAAGGAGCAAGGGAGCTATGGAAAGCTCTACCTCCATTCAATGCCAATGTGCATGCAAGAGGATCTGGATTGAAAGTCAAGAGAAGGGAGAGGAGAAGAGAATCTAGATTAACACCATCCACTCCATGCATACACAAAAATTAAGCAAGCAAGCATTTGCAACACAAGCATGCAACCATGAGCTCAAGAGAGTGAGAGAGAAAGACTCAATTGAGACAAATGGGATTGTCCCTTTTCATATTCCATAAAATGACTTATCTACATGAGCTCACTTTTTACAATGGCCGGCCGCCCATTTAAATTGGGGGTCCAAAGTTGGCTTTCTAGCTCTATGTACATCTAGCTCATTCCTACGACCGAAATTACACAAGTTGTAAGCTCGATCATCCCATATATTTTGTATCAATAAGATAGGTTACAAGAAGCTTGACCATGCTTGAAAAATGATGTTAGCTAGAGTGGTTAACATACCCCCCTCCCTAATTTAGGTTCGTACTACTTGGAGCTGGCAAAGGATCTAACGGTAGTAGATTGAGTATGTTCAAACGAAGTCATGTTGTGAGGTAGGATGTGAGGGGGCTTGATGGAAGACTCGATAACTCATCCAGAAACGTGCTAAGGCAGGCATCCACTGGATGCGCTTGTAGTAGCCAAATAGTTGCTTCAGTGTTAGTCGTCCTTTGTTGATGTGGAAGGCTGAGCCTTTTGACTGCCTTCATTGTAATGGCTCCAATCCAAGAATGTCTCCAAAAGTCTGATGATAAGATTGAATAACCTAATTGTGGCAACCAAAGCGGGATCTGGCACTTGCTCGAGTATTTGTTGATGAAGGCATGTAGGCACTTGAGCATGTTGGCTTTGGTGCAGAGGTTTTGTGGCATCGGAGGAGCGAACCATGGGAAGTTGTAAAGGAGTTTTAGGTTCTTCGGCATGCTCCTCATGGAAGAGATTCCATGACCATTAGCGGCAGATTGGCAGATACTTGGGGTTGATCCTGAGCTTTCATGGCACCTTACATTATAGGTCCCAAATATATGGTTTGAGAAGGAATGGACACCGCTAGGCCAGCTGATCGCCCATGAGATCGAAAGTGAGGGGACCAACAGCGGTGGGTGGCTTGTGGTAGCCGCCACGCTATCGAGGAGGGGGTGTTCACGCTTCCAGCCCCACAATGCTTGGCATCAAGGTAGGGTCGCAAAAGATATGGAGGTCCATGTGATCAGTGACTCTGGTGATGGGCGCCTCTTGGAGTTGTCGACCATGCAGGATTCGTATGGCCTGCTCAAACTCCATATACGATCGAGTGGAGCATACCAATTGACAGGGTTTAGCAGAGGTCAATCTCCTACTCTCGTGGTGGTGGTAGTGGGATTTCTCCTTCTTCCTAGGGTGGGCGGAGGGGATTTTGGGTGTGGCGGTTGTGACACGCGTGGAGGGGTGGCTAATATCGAGGCAATGGTGGGGCGAGGCTTGCGAAGTAAGTAATGGGGGAGGCTTGGCCGATGTTGAGGGTAAATCTGTGATGGCTTTGGGCTGGCCTAAGCTGAGGGTTAAAGTAGTAGGTGAGGGAGGACTTGGTGAGGGAGGTGGAGTGGGGAGTTGGGGGGGTGTAGGACTATGAGGCGAAGAGAGAGAGTAAGGTGGTGCCAGGTGGGGGTGGTTGTGTGCGTGTTGGGGTTAGAGGAGCTGGGAGGAGGAGGCTGATGAGGGGGAGATGAATATGGGGTTTGTTGAGGTGGTTCGATTCCTGGGGCTCCTCCGCTGCCACCACGGTCATTGTTGTCGTTGTTGTCATCATATGATTCATAGTCATTGGGGCATTTGGAGTGGAAAAATACTTTGGTGGTTGCAACTTCTTCGGGGGTGTACTCCAATGGGAAAGCCACATCATGCGAGTCATCAAATTGAATGATACATGTGGCATGGGTAACCTCCATCTGCAAATGGCAATGCTAGTACATGATGAGGAGGCCTTCTGCTAAGTATGGCTGGAGCTCGTAGCGCCTGAGGGATTTTTAGGAATCATAACAACTTCCCAACCTATGTGTAGGAATCGTAGGACTTCAAAAGTCTTGGGGGAGGAATAAGGGTAAGAGCAGAGCCCATTTGGTGGTACAACGAGGTCTATGGGTTATGGGTGTTTGGTTGGCTGGCCATGTCGAAGGAGATGGGCCCAATTGAGAAGGTTGGCTTGGAGAGGATGGGCTCGGAGGTCAAAAAAGATGGAAGGGTGGGTGAAATAAAGTTTCCCTTCTTGAAAGAAGAGGGTGGCTAGGAGGGAGATGCTATGGGCTGGGAGTTTGGTTAGTATATAAGAAAAGGTGGGTTTGGATAGGGGTTCATCGATAAATATGTCATGTTATAGTAGGTTAAGGAGGATGGTGCAAAAATTGAGCCCAAGGGTTATGAAGGGTTTTGGGGAGGGACGGCCAGGATGGGAAGCTCCATAGCTATGTCCATCAACACATCAACCTTTCTTAGTACCGTGCTAGGGACAGGGCCAACGGGAGTGGATGGGTGTTGGGCTCTTGTGCCTTGGCAGGTTCTAGCTGCGTTGTTTTCTAATAGAGAGCCTCCTTTATGACCTCATGGTAGTGCTTGCAGTCAAGGTTTATTTTTTTAAGGCTTTCTTCGGCCTACGTTTCCCTTTGGAGGAGGTCTTGTGCTACGTCCTAGGCGAGAGAAAGTTCATTGAGGGCCCGCTGCTCTGCCTCCTGTGCTACGTGTAGCTAGTGATAGTATACAGAGCCTCCGCATTTTGCTATTCCTATTCCTTCACAAGCAAACATCTGTTGTTGTTGCACCATTGTTGTCATCTCTTGCGCTGATAGATACATTCCATCATCTAAGTGATAAGTTCATGGGCCATGTGGGAGAAGCCTTGGGTGAAGTATATCCCTTCCCCATGTGATGCACGGATTCTCTTAGAGTAGGCTTCATGTGATTGAAAACTTCCTGTACGTGCCCAGCGGAGGGTTTCAACAGTATTCCTATTTGAAGTGGTAGGATAAGAGGGGACAACAACTGAGTAATGAGGAGGGAAAGGAGAGGATCTTGCTAGGGGTGGGGTTTCATATAAGTTCTGGTCCAAAAATGCTTTTCGCTTTGATTCCTCCTCAACAGCCTTCCATTGGGCTCCTCAACATTTGGGCCCTAGCTGGATTGGGGTGGAATTTGCTCTTGCTGGTTTGGTTCTGAGTGATGGTACTTTGGGGATGGAGAGGTGGGAGAGGATTGGGGTGGAGGGAGAGATATTGGCATAGCATCAGGCCCTTGTAGAGCTGAATTGCCCTTTGGGAGTTTCGGGGACGGTCACCGAGCGAGCTTGGTGGAGGTAGATTTTCTTGGCTACCCTCTCTCTCTACTTGAACAATCTCTTGCTAACTATTTCCACCACCACCACCGCTTAGCCTAGCCCACACAACCCTCTCTCTCCTTCTTCCTTACACTTCCCTCCCCTTCTCTCTCTTCTCTCCCTTTCCCTCTCTTACTCTCTCTAGGAGAGAGTGTGGGTGGTGGGCTATATCCATCTCTCTCCTTCTCCCACCGTCCTCTCTCT
Organism: Cibotium barometz; assembly: GCF_041138505.1. Taxonomy (NCBI): domain Eukaryota; kingdom Viridiplantae; phylum Streptophyta; class Polypodiopsida; order Cyatheales; family Cibotiaceae; genus Cibotium; species Cibotium barometz. Next base: position 5,579,574 of record NC_141073.1, read on the forward strand.
CTCCCTTTGACTCTCCCACCCTCCCTATCTCTCCTCTGTCTCCCTCCTTTTCACTCTCCCACCCTCCCTCTCTCTCCTCTCCACCCTCTTCCCTCTCTTTCTCTCCTTGTCCCACCACCGTCTAGCCCACACCACCCTCTCTCTACTCCTCCCACCCTCTTCCCTCCCCCTCTCTCTTCCTTTCCTTTCACCCCTCTCTCTCCTCTCACCCTCCCTCTCTCTCCTCTCTCTCTCCCTCCCTTTCACTCTATCACCCTCATTCTCTTGGCTCTCACACTCTCTCTCTCTCTCCCTCTCTCTCTTCCCTTGTATTTACTAACTTTCTCTATCCTTCCCTCTTTTGTATCTCCTTCTCTCTCTCTACCCTTCTGTTTGCTCTCTCTCTCTCTCTCAGTCCTTTGTTTTTCTCACTCTCTCTATCTTTCCTCTCTACCATTCTCTCTCACTCTTTTAGTCACTTTCTTTGCTCAAGCTCTTTATCCTCCCTATATATCTTCCCTTCTCTTTGCTAAATCTCTCTATCCTTCTCTCTTTTGAATCTCCTTATCTCTCTCTCTCTCTATCCTTCTCTTACCTCCTCTTCTCTTGGCTCTCCTTCTCTCTCTCTATCCCTCTCTCTCTCTCTACCCTTATCTTTGCTCTCTCTCTCTCTCTCTCTCTCTCTCTCTCTCTCTCTCTCTCTCTCTCTCACACACACACACACACACACACACACACACACACACACTCTTTCAATCCTTTTTTTTGCTCACTCTCTCTATCTTTCCGAGTCTCTACCCTTCTCTCTAACTCTTTTAGTCCCTTTCTTTGCTCAAGGTCTTTATCCTCTCTCTCTCTCTTCCCTTCTCTTTGCTCTCGCTCCCTGTCTCGCTTTCTCTGTCACTCACTCTTTCTATCCTTCTCTTTGATCACTCTCTGTATATTTCTTTCTCATTGCTCAACAAAGCTTACTTAACTCATGTTTTGCGTATATATCCTTGAGTCTACAAACACTTCACTACCTTATTCATTCACACAATAGAGAAAATATTGATTCTTTATTGGTTTGTACGTATATAAACATCGTTGCATAGGGAAATGATGTCTTATTGCAAAACCCCAACATGCATTACTGTCACCCTCTTTCTCTCTTTTTAATATGAAAAATAAGATCATGACACAATCACAAACAATCGCTACAAATAAGATCATGACCCAGTCACTTGAATAAATAAGATCATGACACAATCACAAACAATCGCTACAAATGAGATCATGACCCAGTCACTTGAATATTCACAAATAAATATGTTTACTACACTACAATGAAATCTTCATCATCAAGACACCCTCCACTACATCCTCTTCGGGATCAATACATTAGGAAAAATGTGGACTCATTTTTGGGTCCTCTAAGAAATGCCAAGTCATCATTCTATTACAAAAAGGGGGATCGTGGATAACTCTATCCATAGTACCTCAAAACTATATCATGTAACATATCAGTGGAAAGATCTTGATGGGAGGATTCTAACGCACCAACCTTTGACAAATTTGGAGTTTTTATGCTCAAGTTATGGCCTCCCACCAAAAAGTTACCTCAAAAGTTTCGTAACGGAAGCCTCACCCTCATTGGTCCTTATGGAATATTCCCTAGAATCTCAAAGAGCTTAAAAGGCCCAAAAGTCAGACCAAATTTTCCCTAATGCAAACAATGTTCATGCCTAATTTTTATGCTACCATAGCACAATCTCCACATCTAGCATAAAGATCTACTAATACTTTCTCTTTCTTTACATGACGACTCAATAAGGAATCCCAAAAGTCATATCCATGCTGAGATCCACCTGCAAAGAAAACATCTCTCTTAATTCCACCAAAAAATGTAAGGCCCTTATTTAGGAGCACATGAAGAGTTAACTCCATACCTCACCGTGCTTTCCCATATCTGGGCGTCTGCCCCCATTGCATCATGTTGTAAGGATAAATGATATAGTCATGTGAGAAAGGTTGTGTATGGTTTTGTCCAACTATGCTCATGAAGGTAGCAGTGACGAGGGTATGTATTTGCACAAGAGTACGAGATGATTTTTGGTAGCAAAAAGTGATGCTCAATGGAAACCTCTATGGTTAGTGTTGCTTACCTCTTGTCCAAAGGTCGTTCCAATCTGCATTGTACATCACACATTCACCAAGGTGTCCAAGGAGAAGCCAGAATGCTTGGCGTGAGCTATAATGGTTGCCACTTGATACACAATACCGATGACAATAATAGAGCCATTGTTGTCTAAGATGGTCATGTAAATCTAAAGCAATGCATGCTCCTCTCCATCTACGTGGCATTAATTAGAATGACATACACAAAAACCTAATTATGACATACACACATGATGCAACATATGCACAACAACACACAAGGTCTTAATGAAGGAAAAATAATATCATCACTCACATGTGCAAAGATTTCATGGTGGGACAATGTCATCGGGGAAACCATAAAAAAACCTCTTGTGGGGGCAACTTCACTACAATACAATCACATGCTGTGTTGGTATTGACACCTTTAATAGTAAAGGTCATGTATCTCACGTTGGCCTTCAGCAACATATCAAAGACATGTTCTAGCTTCGGTGGACACTACTGGTTCAGAAGTGCACAATGTATCTTCAAAGGATCCTCAACACATGCCATCATCTTTGTAGAATAATGTCCTACCACACCATGTTGAGTAGAGTTATACATCAATTGTTATTATAGGATATAAAAGACACACCTTTACAATCATTTCACATGTGGTCACAATTGATTATTGCACATGTTAACGTTGAGGCTTCTATAATGGGAACTAGCACTTTGATGTTCACTGGGGGAGCACCGAGGACTACTGTTGTGGTACGACAAGACACTCCTGTAAAGCATTCATTTTGTAAGTGCATGCACCACACAAATACTTTACATTATCATTACCAAAGAGTAAAATCATATGTGGCAAATTCATTTGGATTGGAGTCAGGTCACCTAGGCTAGGTGGTTGAATTGGTCGCAATGGTGGATTTGGCATTTCACCTCTTGCCAAGCTTATTTGAATCCATAACTTAATCTATGTTAGTATGCAAACAATGTAACAATAATACCAATGAAGCATAAGTAAAAGAGTGCCCTGCCTGTGTTGCTGTGCGCATGACCAACTTCTTTAACTTTTGGGGTTGCCTCAATCTTGTGTGTGCTATCATCAGAATCGCTTTTATCATATTTAGATGGAGAGGTATTAGAGTCACCGTCTTCTTGTAGTGACTTTCCTTTTCCCTTTCCCTTAATTGCATCCTTTTTTGGTATTTTTTTCCCTTCATCATTATCATCCTCTTATCATCATCATCCTCTTTGTCTTCATCATCCCCTTCATCTTTCATAAGTCCTTTACCTTTGTCTTGAACATGTGATTTGTCATGTAGACTTCTAGGCTTCATAATAGAATTCACTATTCGAAAAGATATAAGAAAAAATATTTAAATTAAAGTGAAATATCTAATTGTATAGTTCATACCATGGTTGATTGATTTGCTTTACAAGCCCAAGTATACATCTCCTTCTCACTCTTGGGAAATTTTCCACTTGGAAAGTCAAGGAACAATGGGCATCTCTTGTATATCTCTGCATCCCAAAGGTCTCAAAGTTGTTGTGTATACATAGTGCTTTCATGTGTTGGATTGCACCATTCTTTTAAGATTGTAGGCACATCTATAATATATCTCTTTGCATGGCACTTACAAATCCATCTACACATTATTACATCTATTCAGTTTACAAATATAAGAGTATAACCAAGTAGTAAGTACACACTATGTAATTTTACGCACCTAAACACAGCACGCTTGGTAGCCTTGACGATAGCAGGGTTTGAAGCTACCACACCTTGTTTATTTAGGGATCCCACTCTTTCCTCGAACAGATTCCCAAAATACATTTTCTTAAGATCGGCGAGGTCATCTAGGAATGTATCCGAAAAAATTATCTTGTACTTTTTTGATATTTGTGCAAGGAAAGTTTCACCCTGCGCTTCAATCTCATGCCATATGACTTCTCTTCGAAGCTAATCCCTGAATAAACTTGCATTTGCTGCATTGCCATTGAAATTGTTATTCAAACAAAATAGAGTACTTTGTAAATATCAAGAAGATAGAAAAAGTAATTATTACATACTTTTAGGGATTTGTGAATCCTTCAGCCTCTGCAAATCGTCATCAATCAAAATATCCAAAATCTGTGCTTTGTGGTCATTTGGGAACGAGCTAGCTGTTGCCAAGCTGTATAGCCTATCCTCTGTCAAACAATGCGATTTCTCGCCCCAATTAACTTGTACTAGTCATCTGCAACACAACACCATAATTAAACCGCAACATTAAAACCTTACAATATGAAATAAACAGAGGAAATAGTGTAGGATTTCTTACTCAAAGAAACCTTCCCCTTGTGCAGGGTTTGCAATCACCGCCAACCGCCTTGTAGCATGCCGCCTTCAATTTCTTTCATCTTTATAAAATGTCATTCTCCATCTCTCTTCAAACTCTTGTGTAGACAAACTATCTAGGGAATCAATATCTCAGGTGGCTCTACTCATCCTATTATTCATGAATTGTAACATTAGTGGATGATATGCAAATGTTTATCATATATCGCAAGTGTCTAAAAATTGAAGATTTTACCTGGAATACTATTTGGAAAAGTTCTGAAAGCTCGCAATTATACCACGATGGGTGGCTCTTTTTTTGTGTTGAGGCATGCTTGTCTATCCATGCCTTGTTCATCTCTTTAGTGTGCTTCATAATTGTTTCTTTGTTTGCCAACCCGTGCCCTAATGAGGCACACTTTGTCCACAAGGGAAGAAGAAACATAGCCCACTTCATTCATCCTATGGCAACAAAATTTTAGATTATGATGAAAGATTGAAACATAGTACGTCAAATATTCCTAATTCAAAGAGTCTTAAAACATATATTCTCTTACCTCTTTAAGCGAGCGATCACTATGAGAACCTCCCCCTCACTATCCTCATTGAATTCAATAAGGACAGCGTCAACACACAAGGATATCTTGATGCGACATTCTTGAATGCTACAGTTAGATAGTGAAAATCTAATTAGTGCTCCCAAAACTATTTTATAAAACAAAAGATCGCATTCAAAAAAGTAGGCAGTTTAAGTAGACTCACATTTATTAATCTCCTCCATCCATGCCACAACTCGATGATTGTCATCCCACACATACAACATCTTGTTGCTCATGATATCCCACTCTGTGCCTTTGATCATATTCTTGAACTCCTCATTTTTCAATCGCCAGATTTCATCCCACGCAATAACATCATCTTGAGGCACTTCTCTAACAAGATTATGGGATGAAGAGATGGAGCAAATGAACCTGCATCTATCGACAACATAGGCATTTGTATAAAATTCCCTTGCCAGCTTCTTGTACCTAAACTACACTCTTCGTATAAAGGGGTTAGGCATAAGTTTGCACAAGGGAATAGGTGGCAAAGGAGTGATTTCACCACCTGTAATGCACGCACACACACGTTATGCTTGGTAATCCAAAACATACCTTATGTAAGATTTGATAAAAAGTGGTTAACAATTACCTTCACTCTGTTAAGACGGTCTTGTAGCAGTTCTAATCGCAAGGCGAGTTGCAGGAGTCACCGTGAAACCCTCTTCATTATCGCCTTCTTTTTCAATTCCCTTGTTCACCTCTTCTGTGCTTAGTTTCTTTAATGGTTTTTAAAGAAGCACTTTTCTTTGAATACTTCGCAACTCGACTTGGATTCCTCCGAGGAGTACTCCAATCATCATCTTCCTCTTGCAATTTCTTCCTCTTCTTGGTACTTGTCACTTCTTGGCTTTGTTGCCTGGCAGGTGTGCTCTTTACACGTTTTGCACGCTTTGGATGTGGGGTTTCCTTTTATGTGTTTGTAACAATCTAAACACATCAATATATACAAGACAGATTGCTCTCAAAAAAATCACTAAAAAAGAGCATAATTGGAAAAGTGGAAAGAGATAAAATAAGACTTACACAATCTCTGGCTAGCCACACAATGATATATCCTTTGGTTTGATTTAACTTGTTTATTTCACCATCTTCGAGGGGAAAAGAAAGAGGAACTTCTCCCACTTCAACATCTTCTATCCACATGCCAACATGACCATGCGGCAAAGCAATTCCATGGATAGTATCCATGGTGGGGTCTACATGCAAAATGGTCCTAGTAGCTACCTTGGTATCAGTGAACATCAAGGATACTTGTGTCCCTCTTTGGAATTGGGGAGACACCATGAGGAGTAACACGAGAAGAAGGAGAATGAACAAGGAAGAAAGAGCCCTAAAAGATATAAGAAAGTAAAAGATAAAAATAGAACAAAAAAGAAATAGATATAAATACAGGTGATATAAATAGAGGGATAGACATAAATAGAGAAAAAAATACTAAATTAAAAAATTTAGGGTTTTGAAAGAAGAGAAAGAAGGAGCAAACAAAGAAGAAGATAAGAAACAATGAAGAAAAAAGAGGTCCTAGCCATATTAGGGAGTTTGGGAAAATCCCATTACTTTGGGAATTGTCTTTTCAATCTACTTTTTGGTGTATTTTGAGTATACCAATTACAAATTTGTTGGAGAATGTGGATTTAGAACCTACTCTTCAAGAGCTTTTCAATAATATGTTACATGAGGGGGTTTTGACAAAATCTTAAAAGGATTCACCATTGATCTTGGCAAATGGGAATTGGGATTTTCCCAAACTCCTTAACATGGTCTTAGGAGAGGAAAAGATATAGAGAGAGAGGAAAAAAGAGAGTGAAGAAAGAGTTGGTGAGAGAGAGAGAGAGAGAGAGAGCTATCTTTTTAGGATTTAGGGAAGTAGAAAATCTCTGAGAGAGAGAGAGAGAGAGAGAGAGAGAGAGAGAGAGAGAGGACAAGGGTGTGTGAGAGTTTTGTTTTTAAAGAAAGGGAAGGAGTGTTTTGCTATTAGGAGGAAAGAGAGAAGAAAAAGGCGTTCTGCTTTTAAGGGGGGGAAGAAAAAGCATTTTACTTTTAAAGAGAGGGAAAGGAAAAGAAAAAGGTGTTTTGTTTTGGGGAGGGGAAGAAAGTTGCCGCATTGGGGGAGAGAGAGAGAGCCTTTTGTTTTGGGGGTGGGCTTGCCCACTAAGGGCGATAAGCCCACTAAGGACGACGGTCGCAGTTAGTGGGCAACCCCAAAACAAAACAAAACACGCCCCCCCAAAACAAAACATGAGAGAGGAGAGAGAGGGAGGGTGGGAGAGAGGGAGTGTGAGATAAGGGGAGAGAGAGAGAGAGAGAGAGAGAGAGAGAGAGAGAGAGAGAGTGGGAGAGTGAAAGGGAGGGAAGAGAGAGGGGGAGGGAAGACGGGGGGAGAAGGACAGAGAGGGTAGTATAGGCTGGGCAGTGGTGGAACAACGAGAGAGAGAGAGAGGGAAGAGGTGGAGCGGAGAGAGAGGGAGGTGGGCTGGGCTGGGCTAGTGGGCTAGGCTAGGCTGGGCGGTGGTGGGCGGAGATGGTGGTGGCAATAGTTAGAGAGAGATAGTTTAAGTAAAGAGAGAGAGTAACCAAGAAAAGCTCCCTCCACCAGGCTCCCTCAAAAATCACACTCGAGGAGTTCCTCCTATCCAGCATGGTATAGTATCTTGGTTAGTAGGGATGTGGCTACGAGATTTCCATGGGTGTTGGCACAGATAGAATGCAGCTCCCTATGCAGATATTCTGCCTAGTTCACGGGTCTGCCCTAGTGGACACTTGCTAATGTGGAGAGGCTACACCTGTTGAACCTATATGTCCAGCAGGTTGTGAGTAAAATTGATAAGGCCATGGTAGGCATTACAAGCTCCTCTTGTGTGATGTTGTCCCATTCCACCCCATCCTTGGTGGTGGATCCTCAAAACATGCCACGTGTTAGAGGCGGTTGGCATTGGTGAGTTGCATATAAGGTTGTTCCATCCTGGGCATCTCGGACTGCATCAAGACTTAGGTGCACTTTCTGGGTCTGACCTCCTGTGGCATCCAACACCTGTCCAGCTACGTCATTTTCATCGTAAGTCTCTGTGAAATAGAGGAAACTGAAAAGGTACAGGCTCCAAGCTTCCAAAGTTGGCCCATCGAGCCCAAATCTGCTCCAGGTGGGCGACTATGGCTGGATCGGCAAACAGCTCAATAACATGGCCCTGTGTAGTAAAGAGCTTGTGCTCCACCTTATGATTGTTCTTCATCAAGCTGTGGATAGTGTGTCCACTAACCTCCTCCTGCTTCATCAAGTTCTGTCTGAGGTGTGACAGTTATGTGGAATGGCATCCATACTCCTCAAAGCATCCCCCTGCTAGGTGCTTCTTTTTTTGGGTTGTGCACTTGTGGACCTCCAGGGAGGAGTTAGAGGTCTCTTCCATGGAGTGGAAGATAGGGGATAGGAAGTGCAAGCTCAAGAAAATAAATTGCAAGATTTTAGCTAGGCTGAGAGCAAAAAATTTAGTAAAAGGAAGTGGTGGGCCAATATTTATAGGTTTTCAAGAAGGATACGGTTGTGGCAAAATTTGCTATGGGCATGGCAACTCCAGGGTACGGGCATACGCTTTTGAATTGGTATGGGCATGGCAAAGTTGGATGGTTGTGACAGTTGACGTAGAGGTTGGTACGGTTGTGGCGGCACAGTGGATGGAGAATGGCACAATGGATGGAGAATGGCACGCCATGGCTTCTTTTGGGATAGCCGTAGCTTCTTTTGGTATAGCCATAGAATGGTGTTGCTATACGACCGTTTCTTCTTTTTGGTACTAAAGATTGAGGTAGCTCGGTTGGTATGGCCATGGCATAGTGGATGGAGAATGGTACAAACATGGCTTCTTACAGTCATGGCTTGGAGTTGGTACAGCCGCGTCTTCTATTTTTTGTATGGCCGTGGCAATTAAGGTTGAGAATGGTAGTTGGGACGGCTGTGGCAAGATGTTTTTTTTTGGGCACCTTGAAAACAGGTTTTTTACCTCCATGCCTCATAGAGCACTTAACTATACATAAAAGTATAAAAAGCACATGGGAAGAAGCATGCAAGAATAGGTCCTACTCTCAACAACAATTGACAAGAATCTTGCCCCGAAAAGGGACATCATCAAAAGCCAAATTATTCAAGGGATGAATGTCACTTCAATGAATTAGATGAGGAATTGAGAAACACAATCTCGTTTTGATGATTATGTCTACGTTCCTTCGGATCCTTCCTTCTCTTCTCCCCCATAATTAACATCTCTTAGTTTCCCAACTAACACAAATCAAATGTAGCTAAGTTGCTTATGATTGCCAAAAACAAAGTGAGTAAAAAATATAACCCACATAAAAACATGTTCATAAAAATATAAAAATGCAATCACTCGCAAAAACCCCCACCACCCCCACCCATTAGGAATTCTCGCTAATCACTAACTAACCTTTTCATTTACTAACTAGACTTTCTTATTCCTTCCAGAGGAACAAGGACCATTGAACGACGTCACTCTTCATCAAACACCATCAACAAAGCTTGTCAATTCTCCCCACACAAAGGTCTTCAACGTGATCACGAGGATGCAATCCGCATCAAGAAAGGGGGGAATGTTAACCCATTCCTAGGGTTAACAAGAACTACTACCATTATCTTATATCAAGGAGTCAAGGTAGATACACCAAATGGTCATATACCAGATTTTCAATGACCATTCTTCATTGTAGTTACTGATGCGAGTGGGCAAAGCTTTGGTGATGTTCTTATGCAAGATGGACATCCCATTGCTAATGAAAGTTGTAAGCTTAAACGAGCACAAAGAAATTATAGTACATATGACAAAGAATTACCCACGGTTGTTCATGCTTTAAGACTTTGGAGATATTATTTAATGGGATCCGAATTCTTAATAAAGACAAACCAACAAATCATTCATCCTTTGTTGACCAAACCATTGATCTCTGATCCACATACCAAATGGACTTGATTTATCCAAAGTTTTCAACCCATGATCCAATATCAACCGGGCAAAGAAAATAAGAAAATGTTGTGGCAAATGTTTTAAGTAGACGTCCTTGTGTTCACAACATTTCTATTATTAAAAGTCAACCATTGAATCCTATGATACAGACCCAAATTTTATTGAAGTCTTAGAGACAATAATTGGAATCCTATTGGTGATTATTCATACCATGATGGTTATCTTTTCTTCCAAAAGAGATTCTGTATTACACAATCTTTTAGACAATTCATACTGGAGGAAATGCATCAACCACCATATATGGGTCATCGAGGTGTTTCAGCTACTCTACAATTGGTCTCTAGAGAATTCTTTTGGCCTCATCTTAAACAAGATGTAGCAAAATTTGTGATTGAATGTTCTATTTACTAGAAAATTAAAAGTTACACAGGTAAAACCCAAGGACTTCTTACTCCTCTACCAATTCCTAATGATACTTGGGAACAAATATCCATGGAATTCATCATAGGCTTGCCTACTACATCAAGTCATAATGATATGATTTGGACTATAGTTGACTGTTTAAGTAAGCAAGCATATTTCTTACGTTGTAAGAAAACTTTAACTTCTCAGCAAAGCGTGAAAATGTTTATCAAACAAATATTTATACATCACGGATTGCCAAAATTCATTGTTTCTGATAGAGACTCAAGATTTTCCAGTAACTGTGGTAGCCATAAAGTCAGCCAAGATAGGCAACATCAAGGGTAAAACAGGCGCAAAGAAACCGCAGCCTGCTGAAGCAGACCAACCAAACCTTGTACATTTTGCTGAGCTTTGAGAGCCACGACATCACGATTCTCAGCCTCGTATGTGTATTGAAGAGCTATTGTCAAAGAAAAATAGTGTGTGGCGTGCAGCAGGAGGAGCAATGGCTGCTGTGCAGAAGCAATCGGAGAGGAAGGAGGTGTCAGCATTCAACACGGCGCATTCAACGCATTCAACACGTTCAGAGATTTTTTTATTTTTTTTAAAAAGGCGTTAATCTTTAAGTGTGTGTGGTGTAAAGAAACCCAAAAGTAAACCCTTGTTCATATGCAGCCTATGGAATTGCTTATGATGGTCACATTGGTGCGCACATGCCCAAGTGGAGGAATCTTGCTATTCTTGTAGGTCATCAAGAACAATGATCTTCGTTCATTTGGCACCTTTAAGGTGTAGAATTGTATGGTTTTATCTCTCCATAGCCCTGAAATAGAGTGCAAATATCGGCTTGTAAAAATAAAGCTGTGAAATTTTTTCTCTCTCTCAATTGGATTTGATGGGTGCCCTGCCCTTGCACACGCATAAAAAGGATTGTATTTGTTTCACCCATGTATATGAGGGCAAATCGTGCCTGAGCCTGCATGCTCAAAACGAGATATGTAATCACCCATGGTATGAGGGTAACTATGCCCGAGCTCACCGAGAAGCTCAAAATGGTAGTTGAGTGATGTGTGCATGAGTGATGCACGTGTGAGGTGCATGCGCATGGGTTGGTTCCCACCCGAACCTCTACGTTCATATCAGACTCAGTGGTTCCGCTGTGAGCGAGTCGCCTCAAAATGGACTAGGTGTCTAAGATGGTAGACACGGGCACACATGTTTGGTTGATGGACACTCCAATGTATCATTAAGGGGGAGTGTTGAGAGGTAGCGATTGTGGTTGTGCAATGCTACATTGATATGGGTGATGAATGATGGGTGAGTTGTGGAACACCTCGATTAAGAGGGGGTGTTGAGAGATGTAATCGTAGTGATGTGTGTTTTTGGAAAGCACCCTAGAGGTGCAAGATATTGTGGTGAGATAGGAATGCCACATGTAATATTGTATGGTGTGTGAGTGTTGACCAAAAGAGTGGAAAAGGAGTTGCCACATGGATGATGCTGTGTAAAGTGGGATAAGGCTTGAGAGCCTATATCATTGTATGGTTCATTGAGATATGAAAGTGAATAGAGCTATTGTTGAGTGTGCAATCCCTCTCTCTCTCATGGAGTTTTTAGTGTGGTTTAATCCACCTTAATCTTATGCTTAATCTATGTCCTTCACCATGATCAATCCCATTTCTAGATTGTTAACACACTCTTCACCATTGCCCAAGATATTTAGGGGCTTCATTATTGTATAATTGCCAACCCTCACCTCAAGGGGACTAAGCAGACTTGTTGCCATTACACTGAATTTTGCAAAACTGCTTTTGTGCTCCATTCGTCGCATGTACTTCAAATTGGGAAAATCCCCTTTAGGAGATTGTTAGAAGTACCAAGAGGAGTCTACAACTCGATTTTGGTGTCATATAATTAAATGAACTGGTCACAACAAGCAGAAACCTAGTCATCATTTTTAGGGCAAATGAGTTAGTTTCTTGGAGTTTAAGCTGAGTTTTTCTACATAGGCCTCTTCTACACTTCAAGAAAAACACCATTATGCAAAACCCCCTTCAATTCCTACTTCCACAAGCTCAATTGAACGCTCCAATATTTAGCTCTCTTAATCATAGTTGTTAGCACTTAATCACTATCATTAGCAATCATTCGCAAAAATTGGAGAAAATTAATGTTGAAATTGGACAATTGGATTGTCAATATACTATGGGAGGTTCTCTCTTGCATCAAAATCCATTGCACCCATTTGCATTGCTCAATTTGAGTACTTTTGTTAACCTAAATATACTACCTTTCACAAGAGAGGGAGAGAAGAAGGGAATGAAACCATGCAAGGGTCAATTTAGAGCATAGCATTAGCCAACCCTAATGAAGGGTAACTCCCCTATATGTGAGGCCACTAGGGGCTCACTCCAACACCACTTGTGCCACCCAAGTGGAGATTCACAAGCTAGGTGATGCAAGGAGCAAGGGAGCTATGGAAAGCTCTACCTCCATTCAATGCCAATGTGCATGCAAGAGGATCTGGATTGAAAGTCAAGAGAAGGGAGAGGAGAAGAGAATCTAGATTAACACCATCCACTCCATGCATACACAAAAATTAAGCAAGCAAGCATTTGCAACACAAGCATGCAACCATGAGCTCAAGAGAGTGAGAGAGCAAGACTCAATTGAGACAAATGGGATTGTCCCTTTTCATATTCCATAAAATGACTTATCTACATGAGCTCACTTTTTACAATGGCCGGCCGCCCATTTACAATTGGGGGTCCAAAGTTGGCTTTCTAGCTCTATGTACATCTAGCTCATTCCTACGACCGAAATTACACAAGTTGTAAGCTCGATCATCCCATATATTTTGTATCAATAAGATAGGTTACAAGAAGCTTGACCATGCTTGAAAAATGATGTTAGCTAGAGTGGTTAACATACCCCCCTCCCTAATTTAGGTTCGTACTACTTGGAGCTGGCAAAGGATCTAACGGTAGTAGATTGAGTATGTTTGAACGAAGTCATGTCGTGAGGTAGGATGTGAGGGGGCTTGATGGAAGACTCGATAACTCATCCAGAAAGGTGCTAAGGCAGGCATCCACTGGATGCGCTTGTAGTAGCCAAATAGTTGCTTCAGTGTTAGTCGTCCTTTGTTGATGTGGAAGGCTGAGCCTTTTGATTGCCTTCATTGTAATGGCTCCAATCCAAGAATGTCTCCAAAAGTCTGATGATAAGATTGAATAACCTAATTGTGGCGACCAAAGCGGGATCTGGCACTTGCTCGAGTATTTGTTGATGAAGGCATGTAGGCACTTGAGCATGTTGGCTTTGGTGCAGAGGTTTTGTGGCATCGGCGGAGGAGCGAAACCATGGGAAGTTGTAAAGGAGTTTTAGGTTCTTCGGCATGCTCCTCATGGAAGAGATTCCATGACCATTAGCGGCAGATTGGCAGATACTTGGGGTTGATCCTGAGCTTTCATGGCACCTTACATTATAGGTCCCAAATATATGGTTTGAGAAGGAATGGACACCGCTAGGCCAGCTGATTGCCCATGAGATCGAAAGTGAGGGGACCAACAGCGGTGGGTGTCTTGTGGTAGCCGCCACGCTATCGAGGAGGGGGTGTTCACGCTTCCAGCCCCACAATGCTTGGCATCAAGGTAGGGTCGCAAAAGATATGGAGGTCCATGTGATCAGTGACTCTGGTGATGGGCGCCTCTTGGAGTTGTCGACCATGCAGGATTCGTATGGCCTGCTCAAACTCCATATACGATCGAGTGGAGCATACCAATTGACAGGGTTTAGCAGAGGTCAATCTCCTACTCTCGTGGTGGTGGCAGTGGGATTTCTCCTTCTTCCTAGGGTGGGCGGAGGGGATTTTGGGTGTGGCGGTTGTGACACGCGTGGGGGGGTGGCTAATATCGAGGCAATGGTGGGGCGAGGCTTGCGAAGTAAGTAATGGGGGAGGCTTGGCCGATGTTGAGGGTAAATCTGTGATGGCTTTGGGCTGGCCTAAGCTGAGGGTTAAAGTAGTAGGTGAGGGAGGACTTGGTGAGGGAGGTGGAGTGGGGAGTTGGGGGGGTGTAGGACTATGAGGCGAAGAGAGAGAGTAAGGTGGTGCCAGGTGGGGGTGGTTGTGTGCTTGTGTTGGGGTTAGAGGAGCTGGGAGGAGGAGGCTGATGAGGGGGAGATGAATATGGGGTTTGTTGAGGTGGTTCGGTTCTTGGGGCTCCTCCGCTGCCACCACGGTCATTGTTGTCGTTGTTGTCATCATATGATTCATAGTCATTGGGGCATTTGGAGTGGAAAAATACTTTGGTGGTTGCAACTTCTTCGGGGGTGTACTCCAATGGGAAAGCCACATCATGCGAGTCATCAAATTGAATGATACATGTGGCATGGGTAACCTCCATCTGCAAATGGCAATGCTAGTACATGATGAGGAGGCCTTCTGCTAAGTATGGCTGGAGCTCGTAGCGCCTGAGGGATTTTTAGGAATCATAACGACTTCCCAACCTATGTGGTGTAGGAATCGTAGGACTTCAAAAGTCTTGGGGGAGGAATAAGGGTAAGAGCAGAGCCCATTTGGTGGTACAACGAGGTCTATGGGTTATCGGTGTTTGGTTGGCTGGCCATGTCGAAGGAGATGGGCCCAATTGAGAAGGTTGGCTTGGAGAGGATGGGCTCGGAGGTCAAAAAAGATGGAAGGGTGGGTGAAATAAAGTTTCCCTTCTTGAAAGAAGAGGGTGGCTAGGAGGGAGATGCTATGGGCTGGGAGTTTGGTTAGTATATAAGAAAAGGTGGGTTTGGATAGGGGTTCATCGATAAATATGTCATGTTATAGTAGGTTAAGGAGGATGGTGCAAAAATTGAGCCCAAGGGTTATGAAGGGTTTTGGGGAGGGACGGCCAGGATGGGAAGCTCCATAGCTATGTCCATCAACACATCAACCTTTCTTAGTACCGTGCTTGGGACAGGGCCAACGGGAGTGGATGGGTGTTGGGCTCTTGTGCCTTGGCAGGTTCTAGCTGCGTTGTTTTCTAATAGAGAGCCTCCTTTATGACCTCATGGTAGTGCTTGCAGTCAAGGTTTATTTTTTTAAGGCTTTCTTCGGCCTACGTTGCCCTTTGGGGAGGAGGTCTTGTGCTACGTCCTAGGCGAGAGAAAGTTCATGAGGGCCCGCTGCTCTGCCTCCTGTGCTACATGTAGCTAGTGATAGTATACAGAGCCTCCGCATTTTGCTATTCCTATTCCTTCACAAGCAAACATCTGTTGTTGTTGCACCATTGTTGTCATCTCTTGCGCTGATAGATACATTCCATCATCTAAGTGATAAGTTCATGGGCCATGTGGGAGAAGCCTTGGGTGAAGTATATCCCTTCCCCATGTGATGCAAGGATTCTCTTAGAGTAGGCTTCATGTGATTGAAAACTTCCTGTACGTGCCCAGCGGAGGGTTTCAACAGTATTCCTATTTGAAGAGGCAGGATAAGAGGGGACAACAACTGAGTAATGAGGAGGGAAAGGAGAGGATCTTGCTAGGGGTGGGGTTTCATATAAGTTCTGGTCCAAAAATGCTTTCCGCTTTGATTCCTCCTCAACAGCCTTCCATTGGGCTCCTCAACATTTGGGCCCTAGCTGGATTGGGGTGGAATTTGCTCTTGCTGGTTTGGTTCTGAGTGATGGTACTTTGGGGATGGAGAGGTGGGAGAGGATTGGGGTGGAGGGAGAGATATTGGCATAGCATCAGGCCCTTGTAGAGCTGAATTGCCCTTTGGGAGTTTCGGGGACGGTCACCGAGCGAGCTTGGTGGAGGTAGATTTTCTTGGCTACCCTCTCTCTCTACTTGAACAATCTCTTGCTAACTATTTCCACCACCACCACCGCTTAGCCTAGCCCACACAACCCTCTCTCTCCTTCTTCCTTACACTTCCCTCCCCTTCTCTCTCTTCTCTCCCTTTCCCTCTCTTACTCTCTCTAGGAGAGAGTGTGGGTGGTGGGCTATATCCATCTCTCTCCTTCTCCCACCGTCCTCTCTCTCTCCCTTTGACTCTCCCACCCTCCCTATCTCTCCTCTGTCTCCCTCCTTTTCACTCTCCCACCCTCCCTCTCTCTCCTCTCCACCCTCTTCCCTCTCTTTCTCTCCTTGTCCCACCACCGTCTAGCCCACACCACCCTCTCTCTACTCCTCCCACCCTCTTCCCTCCCCCTCTCTCTTCCTTCCCTTTCACCCCTCTCTCTCCTCTCTCTCCCTCCCTTTCACTCTATCACCCTCCTTCTCTTGGCTCTCACTCTCTCTCTCTCTCTCTCTCTCCCCTTGTATTTACTAACTTTCTCTATCCTTCCCTCTTTTGTATCTCCTTCTCTCTCTCTACCCTTCTGTTTGCTCTCTCTCTCTCTCTCTCTCTCTCTCTCTCTCTCTCTCTCTCAGTCCTTTTTTTTTCTCACTCTCTCTATCTTTCCTCTCTATCATTCTCTCTCACTCTTTCAGTCACTTTCTTTGCTCAAGCTCTTTATCCTCCCTATATATCTTCCCTTCTCTTTGCTAAATCTCTCTATCCTTCTCTCTTTTGAATCTCCTTATCTCTCTCTCTCTCTATCCTTCTCTTACCTCCTCTTCTCTTGGCTCTCCTATATTCCCTAGAATCTCAAAGAGCTTAAAAGGCCCAAAAGTCAGACCAAATTTTCCCTAATGCAAACAATGTTCATGCCTAATTTTTATGCTACCATAGCACAATCTCCACATCTAGCATAAAGATCTACTAATACTTTCTCTTTCTTTACATGACGACTCAATAAGGAATCCCAAAAGTCATATCCATGCTGAGATCCACCTGCAAAGAAAACATCTCTCTTAATTCCACCAAAAAATGTAAGGCCCTTATTTAGGAGCACATGAAGAGTTAACTCCATACCTCACCGTGCTTTCCCATATCTGGGCGTCTGCCCCCACTGCATCATGTTGTAAGGATAAATGATATAGTCATGTGAGAAAGGTTGTGTATGGTTTTGTCCAACTATGCTCATGAAGGTAGCAGTGACGAGGGTATGTATTTGCACAAGAGTACGAGATGATTTTTGGTAGCAAAAAGTGATGCTCAATGGAAACCTCTATGGTTAGTGTTGCTTACCTCTTGTCCAAAGGTCGTTCCAATCTGCATTGTACATCACACATTCACCAAGGTGTCCAAGGAGAAGCCAGAATGCTTGGCGTGAGCTATAATGGTTGCCACTTGATACACAATACCGATGACAATAATAGAGCCATTGTTGTCTAAGATGGTCATGTAAATCTAAAGCAATGCATGCTCCTCTCCATCTACGTGGCATTAATTAGAATGACATACACAAAAACCTAATTATGACATACACACATGATGCAACATATGCACAACAACACACAAGGTCTTAATGAAGGAAAAATAATATCATCACTCACATGTGCAAAGATTTCATGGTGGGACAATGTCATCGGGGAAACCATAAAAAAACCTCTTGTGGGGGCAACTTCACTACAATACAATCACATGCTGTGTTGGTATTGACACCTTTAATAGTAAAGGTCATGTATCTCACGTTGGCCTTCAGCAACATATCAAAGACATGTTCTAGCTTCGGTGGACACTACTGGTTCAGAAGTGCACAATGTATCTTCAAAGGATCCTCAACACATGCCATCATCTTTGTAGAATAATGTCCTACCACACCATGTTGAGTAGAGTTATACATCAATTGTTATTATAGGATATAAAAGACACACCTTTACAATCATTTCACATGTGGTCACAATTGATTATTGCACATGTTAACGTTGAGGCTTCTATAATGGGAACTAGCACTTTGATGTTCACTGGGGGAGCACCGAGGACTATTGTTGTGGTACGACAAGACACTCTTGTAAAGCATTCATTTTGTAAGTGCATGCACCACACAAATACTTTACATTATCATTACCAAAGAGTAAAATCATATGTGGCAAATTCATTTGGATTGGAGTCAGGTCACCTAGGCTAGGTGGTTGAATTGGTCGCAATGGTGGATTTGGCATTTCACCTCTTGCCAAGCTTATTTGAATCCATAACTTAATCTATGTTAGTATGCAAACAATGTAACAATAATACCAATGAAGCATAAGTAAAAGAGTGCCCTGCCTGTGTTGCTGTGCGCATGACCAACTTCTTTAACTTTTGGGGTTGCCTCAATCTTGTGTGTGCTATCATCAGAATCGCTTTTATCATATTTAGATGGAGAGGTATATTAGAGTCACCGTCTTCTTGTAGTGACTTTCCTTTTCCCTTTCCCTTAATTGCATCCTTTTTTGGTATTTTTTTCCCTTCATCATTATCATCCTCTTATCATCATCATCCTCTTTGTCTTCATCATCCCCTTCATCTTTCATAAGTCCTTTACCTTTGTCTTGAACATGTGATTTGTCATTTAGACTTCTAGGCTTCATAATAGAATTCACTATTCGAAAAGATATAAGAAAAAATATTTAAATTAAAGTGAAATATCTAATTGTATAGTTCATACCATGGTTGATTGATTTGCTTTACAAGCCCAAGTATACATCTCCTTCTCACTCTTGGGAAATTTTCCACTTGGAAAGTCAAGGAACAATGGGCATCTCTTGTATATCTCTACATCCCAAAGGTCTCAAAGTTGTTGTGTATACATAGTGCTTTCATGTGTTGGATTGCACCATTCTTTTAAGATTGTAGGCACATCTATAATATATCTCTTTGCATGGCACTTACAAATCCATCTACACATTATTACATCTATTCAGTTTACAAATATAAGAGTATAACCAAGTAGTAAGTACACACTATGTAATTTTACGCACCTAAACACAGCACGCTTGGTAGCCTGACGATAGCAGGGTTCGAAGCTACCACACCTTGTTTATTTAGGGATCCCACTCTTTCCTCGAACAGATTCCCAAAATACATTTTCTTAAGATCGGCGAGGTCATCTAGGAATGTATCCGAAAAAATTATCTTGTACTTTTTTGATATTTGTGCAAGGA
The DNA here is from genome assembly GCF_041138505.1 of Cibotium barometz. Taxonomy (NCBI): domain Eukaryota; kingdom Viridiplantae; phylum Streptophyta; class Polypodiopsida; order Cyatheales; family Cibotiaceae; genus Cibotium; species Cibotium barometz. The sequence goes on from NC_141073.1 coordinate 5,598,995, forward strand.
AAGTTTCACCCTGCACTTCAATCTCATGCCATATGACTTCTCTTCGAAGCTAATCCCTGAATAAACTTGCATTTGCTGCATTGCCATTGAAATTGTTATTCAAACAAAATAGAGTACTTTGAAAATATCAAGAAGATCTTGATAGAGAAAGTAATTATTACATACTTTTAGGGATTTGTGAATCCTTCAGCCTCTGCAAATCGTCATCAATCAAAATATCCAAAATCTGTGCTTTGTGGTCATTTGGGAACGAGCTAGCTGTTGCCAAGCTGTATAGCCTATCCTCTGTCAAACAATGCGATTTCTCGCCCCAATTAACTTGTACTAGTCATCTGCAACAGAACACCATAATTAAACCGCAACATTAAAACCTTACAATATGAAATAAACAGAGGAAATAGTGTAGGATTTCTTACTCAAAGAAACCTTCCCCTTGTGCGGGGTTTGCAATCACCGCCAACCGCCTTGTAGCATGCCGCCTTCAATTTCTTTCATCTTTATAAAATGTCATTCTCCATCTCTCTTCAAACTCTTGTGTAGACAAACTATCTAGGGAATCAATATCTCAGGTGGCTCTACTCATCCTATTATTCATGAATTGTAACATTAGTGGATGATATGCAAATGTTTATCATATATCGCAAGTGTCTAAAAATTGAAGATTTTACCTGGAATACTATTTGGAAAAGTTCTGAAAGCTCGCAATTATACCACGATGGGTGGCCCTTTTTTTGTGTTGAGGCATGCTTGTCTATCCATGCCTTGTTCATCTCTTTAGTGTGCTTCATAATTGTTTCTTTGTTTGCCAACCTGTGCCCTAATGAGGCACACTTTGTCCACAAGGGAAGAAGAAACATAGCCCACTTCATTCATCCTATGGCAACAAAATTTTAGATTATGATGAAAGATTGAAACATAGTACGTCAAATATTCCTAATTCAAAGAGTCTTAAAACATATATTCTCTTACCTCTTTAAGCGAGCGATCACTATGAGAACCTCCCCCTCACTATCCTCATTGAATTCAATAAGGACAGCGTCAACACACAAGGATATCTTGATGCGACATTCTTGAATGCTACAGTTAGATAGTGAAAATCTAATTAGTGCTCCCAAAACTATTTTATAAAACAAAAGATCGCATTCAAAAAAGTAGGCAGTTTAAGTAGACTCACATTTATTAATCTCCTCCATCCATGCCACAACTCGATGATTGTCATCCCACACATACAACATCTTGTTGCTCATGATATCCCACTCTGTGCCTTTGATCATATTCTTGAACTCCTCCTTTTTCAATCGCCAGATTTCATCCCACGCAATAACATCATCTTGAGGCACTTCTCTAACAAGATTATGGGATGAAGAGATGGAGCAAATGAACCTGCATCTATCGACAACATAGGCATTTGTATAAAATTCCCTTGCCAGCTTCTTGTACCTAAACTACACTCTTCGTATAAAGGGGTTAGGCATAAGTTTGCACAAGGGAATAGGTGGCAAAGGAGTGATTTCACCACCTGTAATGCACGCACACACACGTTATGCTTGGTAATCCAAAACATACCTTATGTAAGATTTGATAAAAAGTGGTTAACAATTACCTTCACTCTGTTAAGACGGTCTTGTAGCAGTTCTAATCGCAAGGCGAGTTGCAGGAGTCACCGTGAAACCCTCTTCATTATCGCCTTCTTTTTCAATTCCCTTGTTCACCTCTTCTGTGCTTAGTTTCTTTAATGGTTTTTAAAGAAGCACTTTTCTTTGAATACTTCGCAACTCGACTTGGATTCCTCCGAGGAGTACTCCAATCATCATCTTCCTCTTGCAATTTCTTCCTCTTCTTGGTACTTGTCACTTCTTGGCTTTGTTGCCTGGCAGGTGTGCTCTTTACACGTTTTGCACGCTTTGGATGTGGGGTTTCCTTTTATGTGTTTGTAACAATCTAAACACATCAATATATACAAGACAGATTGCTCTCAAAAAAATCACTAAAAAAGAGCATAATTGGAAAAGTGGAAAGAGATAAAATAAGACTTACACAATCTCTGGCTAGCCACACAATGATATATCCTTTGGTTTGATTTAACTTGTTTATTTCACCATCTTCGAGGGGAAAAGAAAGAGGAACTTCTCCCACTTCAACATCTTCTATCCACATGCCAACATGACCATGCGGCAAAGCAATTCCATGGATAGTATCCATGGTGGGGTCTACATGCAAAATGGTCCTAGTAGCTACCTTGGTATCAGTGAACATCAAGGATACTTGTGTCCCTCTTTGGAATTGGGGAGACACCATGAGGAGTAACACGAGAAGAAGGAGAATGAACAAGGAAGAAAGAGCCCTAAAAGATATAAGAAAGCAAAAGATAAAAATAGAACAAAAAAGAAATAGATATAAATACAGGTGATATAAATAGAGGGATAGACATAAATAGAGAAAAAAATACTAAATTAAAAAATTTAGGGTTTTGAAAGAAGAGAAAGAAGGAGCAAACAAAGAAGAAGATAAGAAACAATGAAGAAAAAAGAGGTCCTAGCCATATTAGGGAGTTTGGGAAAATCCCATTACTTTGGGAATTGTCTTTTCAATCTACTTTTTGGTGTATTTTGAGTATACCAATTACAAATTTGTTGGAGAATGTGGATTTAGAACCTACTCTTCAAGAGCTTTTCAATGATATGTTACATGAGGGGGTTTTGACAAAATCTTAAAAGGATTCACCATTGATCTTGGCAAATGGGAATTGGGATTTTCCCAAACTCCTTAACATGGTCTTAGGAGAGGAAAAGATATAGAGAGAGAGGGAAAAAGAGAGTGAAGAAAGAGTTGGTGAGAGAGAGAGAGAGAGAGAGAGAGAGAGCTATCTTTTTAGGATTTAGGGAAGTAGAAAATCTCTGAGAGAGAGGACAAGGGTGTGTGAGAGTTTTGTTTTTAAAGAAAGGGAAGGAGTGTTTTGCTATTAGGAGGAAAGAGAGAAGAAAAAGGCGTTCTGCTTTTAAGGGGGGGGAAGAAAAAGCATTTTACTTTTAAAGAGAGGGAAAGGAAAAGAAAAAGGTGTTTTGTTTTGGGGAAGGGAAGAAAGTTGCCGCATTGGGGGAGAGAGAGAGAGCCTTTTGTTTTGGGGGTGGGCTTGCCAACTAAGGGCGACGGGCCCACTAAGGGCGATAAGCCCACTAAGGACGACGGTCGCAGTTAGTGGGCAACCCCAAAACAAAACAAAACACGCCCCCCCAAAACAAAACATGAGAGAGGAGAGAGAGGGAGGGTGGGAGAGAGGGAGTGTGAGATAAGGGGAGAGAGAGAGAGAGAGAGAGAGAGAGAGAGAGAGTGGGAGAGTGAAAGGGAGGGAAGAGAGAGGGGGAGGGAAGACGGGGGGAGAAGGACAGAGAGGGTAGTATAGGCTGGGCAGTGGTGGAACAACGAGAGAGAGAGAGAGGGAAGAGGTGGAGCGGAGAGAGAGGGAGGTGGGCTGGGCTGGGCTAGTGGGCTAGGCTAGGCTGGGCGGTGGTGGGCGGAGATGGTGGTGGCAATAGTTAGAGAGAGATAGTTTAAGTAAAGAGAGAGAGTAACCAAGAAAAGCTCCCTCCACCAGGCTCCCTCAAAAATCACACTCGAGGAGTTCCTCCTATCCAGCATGGTATAGTATCTTGGTTAGTAGGGATGTGGCTACGAGATTTCCATGGGTGTTGGCACAGATAGAATGCAGCTCCCTATGCAGATATTCTGCCTAGTTCACGGGTCTGCCCTAGTGGACACTTGCTAATGTGGAGAGGCTGCACCTGTTGAACCTATATGTCCAGCAGGTTGTGAGTAAAAATGATAAGGCCATGGTAGGCATTACAAGCTCCTCTTGTGTGATGTTGTCCCATTCCACCCCATCCTTGGTGGTGGATCCTCAAAACATGCCACGTGTTAGAGGCGGTTGGCATTGGTGAGTTGCATATAAGGTTGTTCCATCCTGGGCATCTCGGACTGCATCAAGACTTAGGTGCACTTTCTGGGTCTGACCTCCTGTGGCATCCAACACCTATCCAGCTGCGTCATTTTCATCGTAAGTCTCTGTGAAATAGAGGAAACTGAAAAGGTACAGGCTCCAAGCTTCCAAAGTTGGCCCATCGAGCCCAAATCTGCTCCAGGTGGGCGACTATGGCTGGATTGGCAAACAGCTCAATAACATGGCCTTGTGTAGTAAAGGAGCTTGTGCTCCACCTTATGATTGTTCTTCATCAAGCTGTGGATAGTGTGTCCACTAACCTCCTCCTGCTTCATCAAGTTCTGTCTGGTGTGACAGTTATGTGGAATGGCATCCATACTCCTCAAAGCATCCCCCTGCTAGGTGCTTCTTTTTTTGGGTTGTGCACTTGTGGACCTCCAGGGAGGAGTTAGAGGTCTCTTCCATGGAGTGGAAGATAGGGGATAGGAAGTGCAAGCTCAAGAAAATAAATTGCAAGATTTTAGCTAGGCTGAGAGCAAAAATTTTAGTAAAAGGAAGTGGTGGGCCAATATTTATAGGTTTTCAAGAAGGATACGGTTGTGGCAGAATTTGCTATGGGCATGGCACCTCCAGGGTACGGGCATACGCTTTTGAATTGGTATGGGCATGGCAAAGTTGGATGGTTGTGACAGTTGACGTAGAGGTTGGTACGGTTGTGGCGGGACAGTGGATGGAGAATGGCACGCCATGGCTTCTTTTGGGATAGCCGTAGCTTCTTTTGGTATAGCCATAGAATGGTGTTGCTATACGACCGTTTCTTCTTTTTGGTACTAAAGATTGAGGTAGATGTTGGTATGGCCATGGCATAGTGGATGGAGAATGGTACAAACATGGCTTCTTACAGTCATGGCTTGGAGTTGGTACAGCCGCGTCTTCTATTTTTTGTATGGCCGTGGCAATTAAGGTTGAGAATGGTAGTTGGGACGGCTGTGGCAAGATGTTTTTTTTTGGGCACCTTGAAAACATGTTTTTTACCTCCATGCCTCATAGAGCACTTAACTATACATAAAAGTATAAAAAGCACATGGGAAGAAGCATGCAAGAATAGGTCCTACTCTCAACAACAATTGACAAGAATCTTGCCCCAAAAAGGGACATCATCAAAAGCCAAATTATTCAAGGGATGAATGTCACTTCAATGAATTAGATGAGGAATTGAGAAACACAATCTCGTTTTGATGATTATGTCTACGTTCCTTCGGATCCTTCCTTCTCTTCTCCCCCATAATTAACATCTCTTAGTTTCCCAACTAACACAAATCAAATGTAGCTTTGCTTATGATTGCCAAAAACAAAGTGAGTAAAAAATATAACCCACATAAAAACATGTTCATAAAAATATAAAAATGCAATCACTCGCAAAAACCCCCACCACCCCCACCCATTAGGAATTCTCGCTAATCACTAACTAACCTTTTCATTTACTAACTAGCCTTTCTTATTCCTTCCAGAGGAACAAGGACCATTGAACGACGTCACTCTTCATCAAACACCATCAACAAAGCTTGTCAATTCTCCCCACACAAAGGTCTTCAACGTGATCACGAGGATGCAATCCGCATCAAGAAAGAGGGGAATGTTAACCCATTCCTAGGGTTAACAAGAGCTACTACCATTATCTTATATCAAGGAGTCAAGGTAGATAGATTTTCAATGACCATTCTTCATTGTAGTTACTGATGCGAGTGGGCAAAGCTTTGGTGATGTTCTTATGCAAGATGGACATCCCATTGCTAATGAAAGTTGTAAGCTTAAACGAGCACAAAGAAATTATAGTACATATGACAAAGAATTATCCATGGTTGTTCATGCTTTAAGACTTTGGAGATATTATTTAATGGGATCCGAATTCTTAATAAAGACAAACCAACAAATCATTCATCCTTTGTTGACCAAACCATTGATCTCTGATCCACATACCAAATGGACTTGATTTATCCAAAGTTTTCAACCCATGATCCAATATCAACCGGGCAAAGAAAATAAGAAAATGTTGTGGCAAATGTTTTAAGTAGACATCCTTGTGTTCACAACATTTCTATTATTAAAAGTCAACCATTGAATCCTATGATACAGACCCAAATTTTATTGAAGTTTGGACTAAACTTAGAGACAATAATTGGAATCCTATTGGTGATTATTCATACCATGATGGTTATCTTTTCTTCCAAAAGAGATTCTGTATTACACAACCTTTTAGACAATTCATACTGGAGGAAATGCATCAACCACCATATATGGGTCATCGAGGTGTTTCAGCTACTCTACAATTGGTCTCTAGAGAATTCTTTTGGCCTCATCTTAAACAAGATGTAGCAAAATTTGTGATTGAATGTTCTATTTACTAGAAAATTAAAAGTTACAAAGGTAAAACCCAAGGACTTCTTACTCCTCTACCAATTCCTAATGATACTTGGGAACAAATATCCATGGAATTCATCATAGGCTTGCCTACTACATCAAGTCATAATGATATGATTTGGACTATAGTTGACTGTTTAAGTAAGCAAGCATATTTCTTACGTTGTAAGAAAACTTTAACTTCTCAGCAAAGCGTGAAAATGTTTATCAAACAAATATTTATACATCACGGATTGCCAAAATTCATTGTTTCTGATAGAGACTCAAGATTTTCCAGTAACTTTTGGATCACGCTATTCTCCAACTTAGGCACTAAAGTAGATTTTTCCATAGCTTTCCATCTGAAAACAAATGGACAAATTGAGGTTACTAATAGTACTATCTTGGATCTACTCAGAGCCTATGTTGCCCAACAACCTAATTCATGGGATAAGTACATTCATCTTCTCCCCAGTTTGCTTACAATAATGCTCCTCATTCGGCTACAAGTCGAGCACCTTTTAAAACTGTGTATGGAAAACCTTTGCCCATTCCAGCAACTAGACTTTCCCACAAAATCGAAGCTGCTAATCAATTCACTATCGATTTTAGTAGCATTATGAATGATGTAAAACATTCTATTGCTCATGCTCAAGAAAAATATGTTAAGAAAGCAAATCGTAAACGTAAAGCCATTTCTTTTGAACTTAGAGATTATGTACTTTTAAGAATTTAAAAGCGTCGACTTAAGAGTGTTGAAAAATTCCCAGAGCTATTAAGCTGAGCTATTAAGCTTGTCCCAAGATTTTATGAACCTTTTAAGGTGATTCACAAAATTAATGATGTTGCATATAAACTTCAATTACCTTCTCATTGGCAGATTCATAATTTATTTCATGCTAGCTTGTTAAAACCTTTCAAAGGACCACTTCCCACTCATCCCAGTGTATGAAGAACCACCTCTTATTGAAGGTCAGGAAGAAGTTTTACTCCCAGACACTATCATTGATCATCAGATAACATCAACTTGAACTAGAAACCAATATAGCAAATATTTAGTGACTTTAGAAAATCGTCCTTGTGGAAGATGCAAGATGGGTGCCTGACAAATATTTTTGCACTTTCCCTGCGATCCTTCATTCTTTTCAACAAACCGGAAATTGAGAGCAATTGCAAACTCAAGCAAGAGGGAATGTTATGGGAGTATATTTTAAGCCCTCTTTTAAAAAAAATCTACCCTCTTAGAGAATTCAACCCAACGCTTGGATTATCTTTGCATCAAGCCAAATTATGCTAATATATGGGAGATGCCATTATAAATATTAATATATTAGGTGGATATTGACGTATGTTTGGAGTCTCCAAAGTCTATTTTAGTTGGTTCGTATGGAGGGGTGATTCATGGGATACTTATGCCTAGTAATCATGTGTATAGATATGGTTTGTATGCTTATGGAATATTTGTTTCACCAATTTATTGTTAGTTATTTTATAGTTAAAAAGGATTCCGAGGATTGAAGAGAAGTTGCACAAATTTATTACTTGGCACACCATTTTTGTAAACAAGCTTTGTATATACATGTGCTAGCTTGCGCACATTTTGATTTATTTGGAAAAGCCTTAGTTTATCAAGCATAGATTTGATCCTTAATATTTTTGTAAAGTGTGTTATGCTTTAAACCCAAGTCTTAATTTATGGACACTCTATTTTTGAAGATAAGAGAATATCGTGCAAGAAAAGCACCTTTTTGTATTTTTGGAGGCTATGGCCTAAATTGGAATAAAGTATCTCGTAAATACTCACGTGTAGGGAAAAATAGGCTATACACAAATGAGGGGAGATGATTGCACCCAATCTTGGAGTCTTGCTTTGTGAGCTAAGTATTTTTAATTGTTTTTCTCTCAATTATTGAATATGTTGAGTATGTAGTGTTTGATGAATTATTTGAATTGAAACTGATTAGAAAATCACTTTCATGTACGGGGCACAGAGGGAAACTAGGGTGGAAATGCTAGTAATGCATATTTGAGCCAAGGATAGTGGAGAAAGTAGGAGGCATAGAGGGAAACTAAGGGGGAGTAGTCAATGGGGAAGTGGTGAATGAAGGCTAAACATTAGGGAGAGTAGGAGTGAATAAAGGTGGAAAATTAAGGACTAGGGGGTCCATATCCCCCTTGTAAGATTGTTTTAAGATCTCTAATGATTTCCTTATGAGGCCACTTTTTCATCATATCCCCCTTCATATTTGTGGGGATAGACATGTAGGTGTTGTGTATATCATAAAACAAGATATATCATTCACTTTACATGGCCACTCAACTTTGTTAACAAGGTTGTAAATTATGTGAGATGTTGCATGGTCCTAATCTTTAGTTTATTTTTGGACTCAATTTATTGGTCAAAAACCACATCCATTCAACTTTATGACATAGATAAATGTAAGATGTTGCATAACCTTGACCTTTAGCTTGTTTCTGGACTTAATTTATTGATGATCATAAACCACATCTCATTCAACTTCATGACATAGATAAACTAGAGTATCTAAACTCTCATGTTAGTAGTGAATATCTTTCTCTTTTCCTTGAAGAGACTCCCAAAAATAGTAACAATTTCTTTTCTTTTTAAAGAAGTTAAGCATCAAATAGCATAGGAAATACTTCTTTTGTTAAAACATTACAAGAATATTTGATGAAAACCATCATATTTATTTTTAAAAAATATCTTCAAAGAGTATATACACTAACTTAATCTATAAAATTTCATAAAAATATTTTTCACAAAATCCAAATATTTTATAAAAATATCATAACATTCTTCTTTAGAAAATCCATTGATTTACTAGCTTTAAAGAATAGTTTTAATACATGCTACTTTAAAAAAAATTAAAAACATAAGATTAATTATAAAGAAGATTACTTTTACATCACAAAATATTAACCAAACAGCATATATGCGTGCATTGAAAAAAAACATCTTGCTTAAGACCTAACCAAGAAAAGGAAACATTTTTATCATATATAAACAATAATAACTAAACAACACATAATGCATGAATTTAGGATAAGACACCCTCCCTCTCCTACCCAAGAAAAAGGAACATTCTAGGTCATACAATAGTTGTCATATCTCTTGAAGATAAGAGACTAGCCAATAGATCTTCAAAGCCCTAGGATAAGAGACTATCCATAATATATCTTCAAAGGCATAGGGCTAGCTTGCACACCCAAGAAGAAAGAGAACGAGAAATGTTGTATCAGCTTTTAGGGGTAATAGTAATAAATAAATGTAGCTTCTTTCCTTTTCATATTATTACATTGATGGTACCATCACTATCCCTCCTATTTTGGTGTGCGAGTTCTACTTATGAGAATCATCATGCATGTTCAAACTTTTTATAGCTATAGTATATAAATGACATGATTACATTGTAGCGTATGTACTAAACTTTTTGATACTTACTAATATGCTAGGATTTCTACTAATATTATTTTATAATCGACACATATCAAAACATTATTCATGCAATTAAGTTAACACTAAGCTATAAATTTATCGTGTCCAATGCATTATGTTAATATTAAATCCACACACACACACACACCTATATATATATGTGTGTGTGTGTGTGTCTGTGTCTGTGTGTGTGTATGTATATATATATATGTATGTATGTATGTATGTATGTATGTATGTGTGTGTGTGTGTATATGTACATATATACATACATACATGTATGTATGTATGTATGTATGTATGTATATATATATATATATATATATATATATAGAGAGAGAGAGAGAGAGAGAGAGAGAGAGATGTTGGTCTTGTTATATAATGCATCGCTTGCTAAAACATGCAATTCTTTTGGATAAGAGAAAAAGGAATGACCAAGTGTGATAATTAGAGTGTTGGAGTCTCTTTTCATATAATGTGATGCGCTTGATTGATGATCCATAATATACAAGAATTTAAAGAAGCCATATTTAGGTCATAAGATCAAACTTTTCACACCAACAGATGCTCAAACTTTTAAGTTTTGAGATCCTTGTAAATGAAAATAAGGAGGTTGAAGGTTAAACTATGTATTGATGATCTTTTCCAAGATTAGCTTTTTCATTCATAACATTACAACAATCTTTGATGAAAAAACATTGTATTTATTTTCTAAAAAGATATTCAAGGAATATATATAGTAAATCAATGAATTTCATATAAAAGTTTAATCACAAAATCCATATATTTTATAAAAATTGCATTGTTTTGACTTACTAGCTTTAAAGAAAAGCTATAATACATTCTAATTAAATAATAAAATTAAAGACATAAGATTAATTATAAAGAAGATTACTTTTATTTCACAAAATAATAACCAAACAACATATATGCATGCATTGAAGAAAAAAAACATGTTTCTCACCTACCCAAGAAAAAGAAATATTTCAAGCCACGTTAATTTTTATCATATATAACCAATAATAACTGAACAACTAATGGCTATGAACTGACCTATCAATGAGTTCTACTTAGCCAACAGTGGTCTAGACTCACTCCCTGCCTCTAGAGGTAATGCATGAATTTAGGAAAAGACATTGTCCCTCTGCTACCCCAAGAAAAAGAAACATTCTAGGTCACACTAATATTTGTCCTATCTTCTAAAGATAAGAGACTAGCCCATATATCTTCCTTAAATCCGTAGGGCTAGCCTACACACCCAAGAGAAGAATGAGAGATACTATATCACCTTGTAGGGGTAACAGTGATAAATAAATGCAACTTCTTTCTTCTTCATATTATTGTGTTCATGGTACCATCAATATCCCCCTGATTTTGGTGCAAGTTGTTCTACTTATAAGAATTATCATGGATGTTCATTTTTTTATAGCTATAGTATATAAATGACATGATTAAATGATAACATATGTGCTAAACTTTTTTATTCTTATCAATATGCTAGGATTGTTACTAGTAGGTATTATGTTAATATTAAGTCCACACACGTGCATGCACACACACACACACACACACGGAATGCATCGCTTACTAAGACATGAAAGTCTTTTGGATGAGAAAAAACATTAGCGCGGGACCATGTTATTTAAGTCATAAGATCAAACTTTTCACACCAAAGAATGCACAAACTTTTGAGTTTTGAGGTCCTTCTTAATGAAAAATAAGGAGGGTAAAGGTTAAACTTTGTATTCACGATCTTTTCCAAGATTAGCTTATGCATGCATAATATCAAAATTGTGAGCCATGCACAAGTTAGGAAAATAGAAGTTTTTGAAGCTCAATTGTTAAAGGGTGCCCTAAAAAACGGTGATAGTGGTTTATTGTCTCGAGTTTATCATATATAAATAAAGAATGTAAAGGACTTAAAATGCATTTTGCATGAAAATGCAATACACAAACAATTATGGATTGAGTTTGGTATTCAAAATATGAATCATTATCATGGGGATCTGAAAAACAAGAAAGGAAGATTTGAAAGAACTATTGAATGATCACTTTTGGATCCACACGACATTGTTGTTTTGGGCCTCCAACATCTGGCATACTTACTTGTCATTAAACTAGCAATACTATTATTTTTTTTAGAAGCATGCTTTGCATTGTGGGCAAGGGGGGATATGTGGAAGAATTCAAAATTAAGAAGACACAAACAATGCATCAACTAATGTTTAAATCACCTTAATTAAAAGAGATACATCACCTTCAAATCACCTTAATTAAAAGAGATACATCATGACGTAAAGATGCTAAAGAGATACATCATGTTTAACTCACCTTAATTAACGTCATTGCGAACAAGATTTTCACCACGTTTTCGCATCCTTCATCACATTACATAAATGTGTCACATAGATATCACATCCTCTTTAGGAGGCCGAAGAAGCGCAACGTAGGAAGGAAGCTGAAGAAGCCGAGCCTAGTAGAGAAGCAGAAGAAGAGCAGCGTCGAAAAGAAGCCGAGGAAGGTCAAGGGCAACCACCGGAGATTGTTATTGAGGCCGACACCCTAGAACAGCTAGAGGTTATCTTACAAAACAGGGAGGTCGAGCTCTTGTCCTATGGCATCACGAAAGATACCATTGACAAAGAGTTTGCTCTTGTGAGGGCGGCTTGGGAGATAGAAATGCAAAAGAGACAGCAGCCCAAAGAGGACGCAAGGAGGGCAAGCCAAGCACAGCCACAAGCAGCCACAACATCCAGACGTCCAGTCAAGAAGTGTGGCAAAAGAATGGAGGGCAAGTTTCGGGACCAGCAAGAAGAGGAAGAGCGTGCACAAAAGAAAAAGAAGTTCAGGTCTGAACGACCACCGTGGGAGAATCAAAGACCACCACCGCCTCCACCAGTTACAAAGAAGAAGAGAAAATGGAGGCCAGGGACAGTCGCGCTACGAGAGATTAGGAAATATCAGAAAAGCACAGATCTTCTCATCCCCAAGGCACCATTCTCTCGACTGGTGAGAGAAACAATGGAAAAATTTACTGACAGGGTTGATCGCATACAGAGTACAGCTCTTGAAGCTCTTCAAGAAGCTGCTGAAGATATTACAGTTTCTGTTTTTGAAGACTCAGTGCTGGCTATGGTACATGCCAAGAGAGTTACTTTGAAGCCTGTAGATATGTCCCTAGCCCTACGTCTACGTTTAGAGCGTAGCCTTCTACCTCAATAGGCGATCCCATTTTGTAATTCTCCCTGCAAAATTTTGTAATGTTCCCAAATTCCTTTGTAGCATTTTCACACATTAATGAAAGCTTTTTGAGTTGTGTTACATTCTTTGCTGAGTCCAATTTTTTTTGTATGCTCAGTGCCAATGAACATTTCATTAAAAAAATATAAAAGCACTATACACACAGGAAAAAACACGCACAAACACACACACACACACACACACACATACATATATACACACATATATATATACATATACAAATATATATACATATACACATATATATATATATATGTACACACACACACACACACATATATATATATATATATTTATATACACAAAAAAGGTAGAGCCTATAAAGTCACCTAGAGACCTTATAGAGGGCCTTATGAGCCTCAAGACCAAAAAAATCAAAAAAAAAATGCCATGTGCGCTACGGCACGTTGATTGCTAGTTTGACCAGGTCAAACTGTCGATTTCCGCGCCGTAGCGCACATGGCATTTTTTTTTATTTTTTTTTGATATTTTTTGTCTGGTGAGGCTCATAAGGCCCTTTAGGTGCCCTAACAGCCCCAAAATCTTATATATTTATATAAGATATTATATATATTTATATATATCTTATAATAGCCCCAAAATCTTATAATATCTTATGTCTTATATATATATATATCCTATATATCTTTTATATATATATATATATATATATATATCTTTCAATAGCCCCAGAATCTTATATATATATATAGGTACACACACACACACACATATATATATGTATATATATACATATATGTACATATATATACATATATGTGAGTGTGTATACATCTATAAATACAACATTTTTTTGTACCGCTCTAACCCAATCTCGATTACTTTTTTAATCACAATCACATTTAAAATGAATCCTAAACAATATTTTCTATGAACACATGAACAAAATCTTAAAATTGCGAGGCTTGAAATGGTATATCACAAGTACGCCACGAAAAATCACAACTTACAATGCACAACAAAATTTTTTTATTAAACTTGAAAAAAAAGTTTCCATTACATCTTTTTAATAAGCTCTTGGAAGAGCTCAGGAGAGAGAGTTCTAGAGGCTGGTTTCTGGCCTAAGCTTTGGAATATATCACTCAGCTCATTGACTCCTTGAGCCTAAGAAAGGGCACAATGGCCTAAAACTGAGCCGGGATGCTTGCCCGTAAAGCAATACAAGGCAGCTTCCCTAGCTACCAAAATACATTTATTTATGTTCGAGGCTAAGGGGTTCTCCGACAAGACTGCACTAAGTGCTTTACATTTTAGGAGCTCGGCATAGGCGATCTCTGAATAGTCTAAATGAAAAACCCGCACTATGTCGGCTCTGAGGGCAGGTATGTAGTGCCAAAGAGATGCATCTCGACCCTCCGACTTTGGTCGCGTTCCTCCTACGCGCATAGCAAACTTGTCCACTTCAAAAGCAGTCTGTCAACATGTCAATATAGAAGTTAGGAAGCGTGAAATAGTACAACTAAAAATAATTTGCTTTACAACTAAGAAGTTAGGACATACCTCAGTTGCATCATCACTTGCAACTAGTTGCTCATTTGTCAAGTTTATGCTTCCTTGGTCTTGAGCATCACCAGCAACCAAGGGCATGTATGGTTCAAAGGCAGCTACGCTCTCATAGAATTGCACATCTTGCTTTATTTCAAGGAGCGCTTTGGCCACTACATCTTCCAAGGAACTGCTACCAATATCGTATGCAAGCGCTTTTGTGAGGTTGTCATCTTCAAAAGAGATTTTCACTTTTCCTTTGTCTTGACCCCCAGCATTCACGGCAATAATAGACAGTGCCTCATCCTCGCGAAACCCGAGTGTCTTGGCAATGTCATCCAAAAACAAAAATTCTTTCCCATCAATAATGATTGGATGCAAAGCCATGATAACAAGGTCTGGGACCTCCTCAAGTACTTCATTCCCCTCTAGAACTAGGTCCGGAACCTCCTCGGGGACATTCTCTTGTAGAGCCACCAATGCCATTGAGGCCTCCCATTGTTCTGTAACATTCTCTTCCTCAGCATGGGCCTCTTGGACCTGCTCCATTAGCTTTACTTTGCCCTTTTCTTTTTCCTTGCCACTTTCTTTCGCCACACCCTCTTGTAACAAAAGGACCAGAACCATGTCCCAGCTCAGGAAAGAAGTGCCGATGTTGCTCATTTGTACATCCAAGAGTAAGTCTTCCTCCTCATTCCTGTAGTCCTTTTCTGTGAGGGGTTTTAAAAACCTTGTTAGGCGAAATCTAAAATTCTTGTCTTCCCTGAATATGTACTTGATGAGGTCAACTGGAACCCATAGGCCCTCATCACCCTCAAACATGATGGAGTATGTGCTGATGTGTTCATCCATATACTGAATGACATCTGTAAAAGCATCCGCGTGTAGATGCATTGTTGCACGCACATCAATTGCTCCCTCAAACATAGGGACGATCTCATCAACCCTATGAAGTAACTCAAGCTTTCCTAGCTGTGCAATAAGTGCGTCAAGTAGAGGTGCCATGACTATGAGTGATTGCAAGAAATAGAGAGTGTGTGATACACAAAGGTGTGCGAAATTGAGAGCAAGTGTTAGGAGAGAACGATAATTGTCAATTGATGAAAATGAGTAAAGTATCGTTTATAAATGGGCGACCTTGTTATAAAAATTTTAAAAACTTTTAAAATTTTGAAGTACCAAAAAAATTTTAAAAAATGGTATGCGAAAGCAAGAACGTATCCTTCCATCGCAAGGTCATTTCTAATTTACTAGTGGCTCAAGCCACACATGCTTGTGTGACCAACCTTACACTATCACAAAAAAATAAAACTTGCACAAGACAATTGAAAAACCTTAATAAGACAGTGAGGCAAAAAAATTGAAATTGTATTTACTTCAATTCAAGATTACATATCCAGTGGTTATTTGATAGCTACACAGCCAGGGAAAGTAATTTCTCTACAAAGAAAAGATCGTTCCTGCCTTTTGCGCACTACTCTACCATTGATTATAAAAGCAAAATCACCACTCAGTGAGAATCGAAGAACTAAGTAGTCGCGTAAGTTGGCAAGGGACCAGTCATCATTCACAGCAACATCTTCTACATCCCCACCTTGCATGGATATACGTAGCACACCCTGTTCTGTAGAGGTTGTGTCGGAGTCTAACGCCTCCCATTCTCCATTTGTAAGCTTCCATCGCCTATAAGGAAACGCAATGGACAACTATTGCTTGGCAATATGGTAGCGCATCACAACCTTCTCAACTATTACTCCGCATCTGATGGTGTCTCCATTGTGTTGAACAACTTTTTTATCCCATGCAGGTGATAAGAAACAAGTCAGAGCTCTCTCCCCCTTTGCAATCCATAAAGTTGGGGTACGATGTGTGTCACTTGTACGGAACAGGTACACAAAGAGGTGTAGAGGTATGAAGCAGGATATGGTTGCTTTGTGAGATCCATATGTGCATTTCATAGCATTTTGCACCTTGCTTTCGATCTGCAAACAAGCCATGGCCACTGAAGCATTGTCTGGAATTGGCCATTCAATAGATGTGAGAGTTGGCGTAGGTTTTGGAACTAATTTTCCAGTACCATTTGCTGTCGTGGGAACCACATATGTATCCTCATAGAAGAAGATGTTTCGTGCAAGAAGTTGTGCAGCTGGACACCCTCCAAAGATTAAACTACCAAGCTCCACATGGTATGCTTCAAAGGTTTATGAAATTGCCTCCATAGGCTTCCACTCACTATAGTTTGAGGGAAAAATATCTACGTAGAGGAACCCAAGAACAATCAAAGCAATGCTCAGTACCCCATTATTAGCACACAATTGATTTAAAAACAAGAATATAAAGTGGTGAAATAACTTACAATTTGCAGGAAATCGTTGACGTTGGTCATGGTCTGCTAGTTTCAGCTCTGTTGCCTTGTAAACATGTTGGACCTTGGCTAGCTTTTTTCCATCACGATCTTGTTTGAGCTCCAATATCCACCCTTTCCAATGGTGACTTTGTATATCAACGTATCGCTTTGACACCTTGTGGGTTCCTCTTGTACTAGGCTGCATCGTAATCCAATTCCACTTCTCGTACTGTTTGATGTTCCAGTGTGTTCATCCTCATCTTGACCACTGCTACAAGAGAGAGATTGAATACTGATCGGAGGCCTTCGAGCTCTAGAAGAAGACATCAGATGTATATATTAGGGAGATTATAAACCTTGATGGCAAAGGAAAATTGAATGGTGAGAAAAAAACTTAGACTAGGGAGATGTACAAAAGAGAAGGAGTTGTAGAGGAAGTTCCAAGGGCTTGGCTGTGCTATTACTGCACTTTGAAAGAGGATATTAGAGGGGGTGAGAGGAGACAAGGAGTAAGATTATGAGAGCCAAAGAATTTGCAACTCAAGCTTCCATAGCTTGGCTCCACTGTTACACTCTGTAAAAGGAGGTTGGACAAGGTAGAAGGATGAAGTAAGGAAATGTAAGTGAGGATCAAACTTCCATAGCTTCTGAGAGGAGGTTGCAGATCAAGCTTCCATAGCTAAGCTCTGCTGTTACACTCTGTAAAAGGAGGTTGGACAAGGAAGAAGGATGAAGTAAGGAAATGTAAGTGAGGATCAAACTTCCATAGCTTCTGAGAGGAGGTTGCAGATCAAGCTTCCATAGCTAAGCTCTGAGAGGAGGTTGCAGATCAAGCTTCCATAGCTAAGCTCTGTTGTTACACTCTGTAAAAGGAGGTTGGACAAGGAAGAAGGATGAAGGAAGGAAATGTAAGTGAGGATCAAACTTCCATAGCTTCTGAGAGGAGGTTGCAGATCAAGCTTCCATAGCTATAGATCTAGGTTTCTAATTGAAGAGAGAGGTAGATCAAGAGGTAGATAGCTAAAAGAAGTAGTCTAGAGAGTGAAAAACGCCCTGCTATGAGAAAGGGGAAAGAGAGAGCGTTTTGGAGGGAACGTGGGAGAGAGGGATAGTGGAAAGTGAAGGGGAATGTGCATTGAATGCATGGGAACTCGTTTTTGGGCCTCTATCACTTTAGAGACCTTACTTAATGATGGCTGCAGGCTGCAGCTATCCTTTTCTATAAAAAATAGGGGAAAAATTCATATACGTATAAAATTTTTGAGTTTTAGTTGATTTTAAAAATTAAAAAAGAGCCTATTTAGCCTATTATTCTAAGTTTGACCACTACCTTCTAGGCTCTTACAAACCATTGGTTTCAGTCCACATGTAATCTCCCTATTTGTCTATTTCTTAATCACCTCCATTAGGCAATGGCAAATTAAAGGGCCCAAAAAGACTCCATTGAGTTCCTAATGCATGCCCAAGGTGGTTCAGTAAGGTGGTACAGTAATAGGGATTTCCCCTAATCTCTCACCATTAATCTCAAAAACCTTCACTGACCCCAATTATAAATGGGTTGCTGTGGAGATAGGAGGCCCGGATCCCCTGACATGTGTGAGCGTTTATGCCTCTGGACCATCAGGTTCCAGACCAGAGCTATAGAACTCCCTCTGTAGCCTCCCTCCTCCTATGGTTCTAATAGGAGATTTCAACATGGTGGAATCCCTAGATGACAGATACCAATGTCAAGGAATCACAATCTCAGGAAGGGAAAAGAGAGCCTGGGAGAATCTTAAAAGGGTTTGCAAGACCTTATGGACATAGATCAAAAAAAGGAGTTCACCTAGAGTAATAATAGATAGGGGAACCTGCTTCAGAAAGGCAAGACTAGACTGCTACTACCTGGCCTCCAACCTCTGCAAAAGATACCTAAAGGCCACCGACATTGCCCTCTCAGACCACCAACCTATCTTAGCACCACAACTATCTAGAAAAAAGTGATTCAAAAATAAGGTCAGGATGGTTTCACACTGATCTAGCTTTATTTGACTTGCCTTCTGTCAAAGCAAGGGTGGAAGAAATTTGGCGCAGGCACTTCCAAGGGAAATCACTCCCAACCAGGAGATGGTCCCTGGCGATAAAAGAAACTGAGAGGTTTCTAAGACATATAAGAAAGGCAGTGGTGGAGTAGTCAGACAACAAAGGAGAAATGCCAAATACAAGAGATTGCTCCAGCTGAGCAGGAGGTAAACAAAGGCAACCTCTCCCTTCAACCCTCAGTGGTGCTACAAGCCAAGTGGACCTAAGAAGAGAAGAGGAGATACAGTG
The DNA here is from genome assembly GCF_041138505.1 of Cibotium barometz. Lineage (NCBI taxonomy): Eukaryota > Viridiplantae > Streptophyta > Polypodiopsida > Cyatheales > Cibotiaceae > Cibotium > Cibotium barometz. Next base: position 5,618,213 of record NC_141073.1, read on the forward strand.
TCACCATCTGAGACTATATTTCAGAGAGTGGTGGGCTCGAAAGTGGGAGAGACCTACGAAATCTATGTTCACAGCCCTCAAGAGAAAACAAGCAAAGGACTTCCTACCCATGATGGTAGGTCTTGATGGCAAGAAGGCGGAAATAGTGGAAGAAAACATTGGGGTTATTTCATACCACTTTGTTAATATTTTCAGCCCCCCTGGGGAGGAAGATGAAGAAAAGACCAGGTGCAAAAGAATAATAGCAGAAGCCAAGGAAAAGGTAGCCCCTACTATTCTGGCTGCCCAGCTGGATTCAAATCTTCTCCCTTCAGAATTTGAAGAGGCCATTGACTCCCTCCCAAATAACAAAAGCCCGGGCTCCTAATAAAATTCTTTAAAAAGTTCAAACATGCCCTCCTGAAACCATTAGCCCTGGTGTGGGAAGAAGCCACAAGGTTTGGTGCACTTCCATTTAGCATCAACGATGGAGTCATCAAGCCGATACACAAGAGAGGGGAGAAGGAGAATATCTCAAACTGGAGACCCATCACTATGCTCACAATAGCATACAAAATCTATGCCAAAATCCTTTTAAGAAGGCTAACTAACCACCTAAAGGATTGGGTGAGAAAGGAACAAAAAGGCTTCATCAAAGGCAGATACATTCTGGATGCGATCATAGGACTATGGGAAGGTATCGAGTATGCTAAGAATTCCAACCAAGATTTTGTATTCTTCAAGATTGACTTTGACAAAGCCTATGATAGGATTGAATGGAGCTTTAGTTTAGAGTCTCTGCAGAACATGAGGCTGTGAAGCAGATTCATACACTGGGTATCCACTCTCTTTGGCAATGCTATGGCAAAAGTCTCAGTCAATGGCACGCTTTCTGAACCTATCATCCTCCATAGATCCATGAGACAAGGTTGCCCGCTATCTCCTCTTCTCTTTGCCATAGCTACAGATGGTCTGAGCTAGTTGATTCAAAAGAAAATGCAGGCTGGCCACATCAAAGGAATACAGCTCCCAAAGGGAGCTGATCAAATGCATCTCCAACAATTTGCAGATGATACCAATGCACTAGTAAACAATGATCCTAACTCACTTCAAAACTTCTGGGAATGTCTTGATATCTTCTGTAAAGCCTCAAGCTCTATGATCAACCACAACAAAACGGGCATCAGAGCACTATCGAACCCCCCCCCAATGGCTAACTGATACAGGATGTCAATTGTGCAAAGAGGGCCAAATCTTCAGACTCTTGGGCTCCCTATGGGGTTTGGGGTAACCATTAACCAACAGTGGGAATGGATAGCCAATCATCTACAAAGGAAATTTGATAGATGGAGAGGATGCTAGCTCTCAATGGGGGGCAAAATTCTAGTGATTAACCACTTCCTCATCCCAGCCACACTCTTCTTTCTCTCTTGTTGTGTGGAGACCCTCAGATAGAGCTCTGAAAAGCATTGAAAGGTTGTGTAGGAATTTCCTCTGGTCCGGGGACCCTTTGAAGACAAAAATCCCAAAAGTAAGCTGTAAGATATGTACTCCCCCAAAGGAGAAAGGTGGATTGGGTATCATCAACATAGCTGAAATGGGTAACAGATTGGCTGCCAAATGGTTAGTAAGAAATTGGAAGGATCCCAATGAGGACTGGGCTATTCTCTTAAACAGAGATCTGGAGAAATTCTCTCTGAAGGATTACCCTACGTGGAAAAACCTCCCACAGACCACTCTGTGGTTCAGCCCCCCCTACCAGATTAAACCCAAGGGAAGCTCCCTCTCCTAAAGAGCCTTTGGAGAGCCTAAAACACCCTAAAAGGTAACACCCAGCTAAATCCTAACCCAAGATGGACTCATGGAGTCCACTCCAATTACTCAATTTGGTGGCCGGCAATCAACCTCCCCCCTATTCAGCCTCATCAGGTCAAACTAGCTCTCTCTCTGTCCAAAAAAAGGGTTACAAGTTTGGGATGATCTGAGGCATCCAACAGATAGCAGATGGCTAACACAGGAGGAGCTATATGCAATGAGTACATAATCAATCAAACTGGATCTGAATTGCTGCAGGCAAGAATGGACCTATGGGAATGGCATAACACTCATCTTCTGAGAAAAGGTAAAGTCCACAAAAAATCCTTCTCGTGCAGCAAAGGTGAGCCTCTCCTCCCTATTCCAAAGTCTAGCGACCCTACCCCAACTCATATAAAGCTAAATCAGAGATGGAATATCCTATGGGGGACAGGGAGACATGGAATAACAAAAACATATGGTCCAGCTTAATCCCCCCGAAATTATCATGCCTCCTGTGGTTGGCTGAATCTCCACCATGCAGTATGGACCAATGAAAGAGCAACCAAGCTAGGTATAGGGCAAAGTGTCTGCCGGCCCAAATGTCGGAGGCACCCAGAAATAGTCACCCATCTTTTTTGGTCTTGTCCAGCTAATACTCATGCGCGTGAAGAACTGCTGTAGAAGAAGAGACGAGAGGATTATCAACTAGAGGGATGAATCAATTGTAGGAAAAAATTTAGAACTTGTAGCTTTCAAAAGATCTATCCGTTTAAGAGTTATGCTTCTCTGTTTAAAAAGCATTTTGTATTCCATTATGTTATAATATAATCCCTCCTGTCTGTTTAAAAAAAATTAAAAAAAATAGTAGGCAATAATGTGAACATTAATTTCAAAAAAATAATGTGTGTATTAAAGGGTAGAGGTCATCCTGCGGCCCCCACCATGCGTGGCAGTAACTAAGATTAGATAATTATAATTAATGGTTGATTAATGAGGATGGGTTCAAGGAAAAATTATAGTAGAATTAACACTCGCACATGCCTCTCACACATGAATTAACTATGTATTACATAATGCCAACATAAAGAAAATTGTTCTCCTATTATTGCTCATTTACGAATGTAGGGCACCAGGTGCCCTGTGTGCTAAAATCTACCACTTTACGTTACAACGTGATGATCATTTGATCAAGCTTGATGCTAAAATCTAAAGATATGTATATACATACATATACATCTCTATATTCCTTGGAAGCCTGCCACGCGGCAGGCACCGCCACTACCACGTGGTGGCTCTTGCATGGGAGCGTGAACTCCCCATGGAGCGTGAATGTCACCTTACTCGCACACTCCACTTGCACATCAGTGTCAGTTCGAACCGCCATACAGGTTCCCAACTCATCACTAATGCATTGCCCAGCATGCCCTCAGCCCCAGCTCATCACCCTTAGCCCTGCGCACCCTCAGCCGACCCGATCACCGCACCATTAGCCAACCAGATTTGTAGAGTGGAAAACGAACACCTTCCCTCACGTGCCCTCAGCCAATCGAATGCTGCGGAACAGAAAACGAGGCCTCTTGGAGGCGGCCAACGCGGCTGCTGGCGGCCTGCCACACGAACCACACATGCTTGGCTGTGCTGAGCGGACACACCGATTGTGCAGGAGCTGCAAGGCGTGGGCGCGGGTGTGGTGTACTCGGGCAGCCTGGATGGTTCCATCAAGATGTGGATGCTCTCCGTCACAGGAGAAGAAGAGGAGAAGGAGCAATTTGGAAAAGTGTCTAGCCGGAGTCCCTACTCGACAAATAGTTTTTAGGTTTTCAACAATTATATTATACACCAAGCTTAAATTGCAAGGAAAAATATGTTTTTTTTCCGAGATTCAATCTTCCGACCTTACTGTTAATCTAACCTCAATCGAATATAAAGGGAAAAGAAATGGCGCATCTGTAGTTTACAGTCGCGTGGCTATTAAACGAGAAAAGAAAAAGTACGGTAGTTTATTTTTGTTTGCCCTCCCTCGGGAGGAAGAAGATCAAGGAGAGTTCCCAAAGGCATGAAACCCTAGTATATATATATATATCATAGATAGTTAGTTTAACTCCACATCCATGCATGTACCATAAAAATACGTAAGTCCTAGTCTTAGTGTGAGATGGAGAAGAAGAAGATCAATGAGACTAAAAGGATGAAACCCTAGTATAGCACATACGGTTGGTTTGACTTCTCAGTTACACTTTTATTTCACATTGGAAACAATCCCTTGGAAGCGAAGTTCTATGTAATGGATGTAGGAACGATGCGTGAGGAAATACTCCTTGGATAGGGTTGGATGGGACATAACAGGTGCAACATTGATTGGGTCACAAGGACGACAACCTTACATAGTTGGGCCTCCGGCCAACAAGTTACGGTTATCATGATGGATGAAGAGCCTATCCCCACTGCTCCCACATGCCAACAAGTCCCTCCCACACCCCCCACCATCATTCCACCTTCACACCCCCACAAATCCATCCCACTTAAGAAGAGGCCGCTCATACTTCCAACCACATCATTGCCTCTCACACCCTCCCCAACAACAAACTCGGCAGCCATACTTATATCATCACTCACCTACAGGCATTGTGAAAAACCACAAGCCATACTCATGTGCCTTGTGTGTCCTTTTAATCATCACTGAAGAACCTCATCAATATAGACGAGCATTCCATGGTAACATAAAATGATGCATCACCACCTAGCACTCACACATAATACACTGTACCATTTTCTTTTGCCATACATCTATGCTATCCAAAGCTTCAACCATTTAGGTCTGAACATTCTCATCATTTTTTGCTACATTCGTAAACATGGAGCACTTCACTAACACGAATCTACAACTGCTAAAATCATTTATTCATAGTTTCCGACTTAATTTTGCCAATGATTTATTGATTGTGTAATCATTATATTTAAAAAGCATTTTTACGATGTTATAAGCATCTTCATAATGTTCACACGTCATAGGCATCAAGTTTATATCGTGAGAAAACCGTCAACCCTTTCATACAATAATTTGAGTGTTCCCTCTTGAAACATTTCGTGAACCTAGTTGACTGTTTGTTGGATAGGGATCTATCTGTGGAATTTCAGCTAGTAGGAGAGAAAGAGATGTAATGGGATACAAAGAAATAACATAGAAGGTATATAATTCAATTTCCTCATAATTCTAAGGATCTTCCCTTTTCATACGATAATTTGAGTGTTCCCTCTAGTCTCGTTCCCTCTTGAAACATTTCGTGAGTGTATATGGGCGTGTTATCAGTTAGGGTTTGGTAAGGCAATGCTATTCCCTAGGTCTTGGAATCTCTTCTTTCTCGTCTCTACTTTCTTTTGGTGAGTCTAGGGATTGCAGGCGTGTGGCTTGGAGCTTTTTATGAACACATGAGTCATTAATCCACCGAAGACACTACTTATGATGTATGTAGCAGCCTCGAGAGTGCACTACTTATTATGTATGGAGCAGCCTCCAGATCGAGCATGGGAGGACCACTTGATGCGAGCAACTTTCAACACATGAAGTTAAAGCTCCATCTTAAGCTTGGTGATTTAGTAAACAAGACTAAACATCTCTAGTGACATTACTCGGGATAGTGCTAATGCTTATAGTATGTCCTGGTTTTTGTAAGACCCCTATGCCAGTCTCCCCTTAACTAGCCTAGAACACGGCCTCACTCAGTAGGATCCCAAGGTCAACCCGCATGAATGGCACTCCCATAAGTTTAACTAGATGAGAACAACCATTTGAGCAATCTAGGCAATGTACCCTAAAGTCCTAACAAGTTAAACCTTCTTCTTCTTTTTTTGGGCATAATTATGACCAAGTATTATCCTTTTTTTTTGGAAATCACCCGTGCCTATTTTTGACTTTTAGTTTAGAGATCGAATTTTAAGTACACACCCACCCATCACTTTAGCTTCCACTGACACACACACCTTTGAAAGCAAGTACGGATGCACACCTGCTATGGGCACACCCATAATTTAAATGGAGGAGATATGAAAGCGTAATGGTAGTACTTAAAATTATTTACACCTTCTCATCTTTTCCTTCACGTAATTTAAATGGAGATATGAAAGCATAATGGTAGTACTTAAAATTATTTACACCTTCTCATCTTTTCCTTCACGTAGTCAGGTCGCGAACTGCGAGCCAATGCACCACCACTCTAGGCGGCATACTTTAGCAGCACACCCATAACTCTAAACTAGGGTGGGTCCAGCCCCTTGGCTGCTCCAAACAAGAGAAGGACTGGAGCCAATCACTTGGATCACTACCACCCCCGATACGGTTGTGGCTCTTACATATTACTCATATCGCTACCACCCCCCATATGGTTATCAAACCACATATTCAATGATCAAAGGTGTTACTACAGTACTTTAACAACTTAAACAACATGCTTATAAATCCCACAACTTCCAAACTATGCATTATGCTTGCAGGAATCCAAACATGCATTTTTAACCACTTAAATTAATTGCAATTATGGACCTTTCACAGGTTCCATTGCGAAGTCGGTTTCAAGGACAGTAAATTTCAACCTTATGGACCTTTCAGATGGTCCATAAGTAAATCTCATTTACAAGATCCATTACATAAATCTCATTTGTCCTCTAGGTCGGGTTAAAGACCATTAAATCCTTAAGTTTTCTTGTATTCATGATAAGTTGGGCTTATGCACAAAATTTGGATCTCAACTAATACGCCTATGATTTAAATTCTATGGGTCATATCCTAGAAGAGTTTATCTAAACTCAAGCTTAAGGTGAAGTTATGGGAAAAGTTAGGTGGAGACTTTTATATCTCGATGGATCCTCTTTAATCCCTATACTTTAGCTATGACAAAAACATCAACTTTGCATTTAAACATTTTTGGGTTCTTAATCAGCCTTACAATTTTTCACAAGATGGTTTATGCATGGCTCTTATCATTTGAATCAATGGGCTTTAGACTACCATGCACATTTCTCATGAAATTGGGCCATAAAACCTACTAGTTTTAGAGGTGAAGTGCTTGCAACTTTTGGTCATTTACTAATCTTAAATAACCTTTCAATCATGCTAATTAATCTCGAAAAAACAATCCTTTGTTATCCAATTCTATTTAAATGTAACAACTTACTAGTGAGCTAGTCAAGCCATTTAAGGGGTTAATGAGCTCTAGGGACATGTCTCCCAAGATAATATGTTGTGACTAGCCCTAGTGTCAAAACAAGGTAACTCAAATTTAGGAATTTTGGAAAATATGCACAATTTTGGGACAATTCTTTGTTCGATCCAATACAATGTTTACTGTGCGATATGCAAGATTTATTATTGGATGTTCTCAACAAGCATTTGAATAATGCGATATGATTTATATACTATTGTACATTTGTAACAAGTATATATGATGTTGGTGGGATGTAAATTTGCCTGCACACACACACACACACGTGCACACCAAGAATTAAGTTTGTTTATATCACATAGCCTCCAGTTGACCATCAAACATAGAAACTTTAACAAAGAAAGGATATTCAATGTAACTTTAAGTTGTAAGAGAGACTAGGTGATAGAATTAAAAAGATCACCATCTGTATTGAATCAAAATTCTTGAACAATGGGTGAACCATAAATCTAAAAGCTTAAGAAAGCCTTACAATCTGAATAATGATTGAACTATGAGTTTGGTAGCTTCATACAACATTGCTAAAAGATTACGAAGCTAGTTGCCCATGTGCTAACAAATCATTCTTGCTCAACTGCACTGACGTGTGATGGTGCCTCACTTTCATGTTGATTGAATTGATTCTGTTTGGCCTTGAGTATTATAGCCTTTGGAATCTTGATTTTCTCTGGAAGTCGTCCACCCTTGGGCTTCCATGCCCAAATGATGCAGCTAGTGTCTTCCCAACGCTGAGGATCATTTCTGTTCTCTCGCCAATACTTGTTCCAGCAATCCTTATAAACCTCCACATCACTTGCATTCTTCTTCTTTGAAATTGGTGCCCAATATTGTATCTGAACTTGTAGGTAGTTTATCGAGTTGTTGTTTTGATCAACATCACTTATTGTCACTCCCAACCATATTGGGTAATTTGCATCACAAGGTTGTACAAGCACAAAATCTCCTTTAGACACATCAAGAGTCGGGTTGAACTCTTCAGCAGGTCTGTTGCGCATTGGACCACAATAATGGTCCTCATTTACATCAAACCCTTCATCTACATTATCCTCCACTTGAAGGTTAAAGAGGCTCAGCTTTTTCGCATACACTCCTTGGCCAAAAGTCATGAAATCCAATGTCTTCCCTTGCACTAGGTGTTTGCATGTTTAGCATAAGATTCTCCCAATAGGCAAGGACCGGATTGATCCACTTAGCATAATCACTTTGGTCTCCTTTCTCTTGCAAGTGCTCTTTCCACCAATTGACATGTTTTTTTAAGCCCTCCACAACCTTGTCATTTTCCTTAACATACTCAAAGGGTGGCAATACTTTTGGAAAACCTTCAGGAAGCTTGGGTCCTCCCTGGTCATTTCTCTTCCATAACTCTATACCGCTTTGTGGTAACCAATCAATATTTTTGGGGTGTACTTTGTACTGCATCAAAGGTATTCCATCACTCATATAAAACCTGAATTGCAATGGCTTTGAATGTCCAATCAAGCTATCGACTCCATCATGTAAGCATCCCTTGACAAAGCCTTTGAAGTCTGCCACCTTTTGTAGGAGAAAGGGTGCTGCTGGATGCATGCTAACACACTCATTAAAGATCTTCATCAAATGTGGAAATGTGAAAATGGTTTGTTTCCTCAACTTCTCAGAGAAGCGACTAAACAATGCATCAATATCTTCATGAGTATGACCAACCATAAGAAAACCAAGCTACACCATGTCAAACACTTCTTGTGCAACCAATAGGGATAGATAGGCAAATACATAACGGTTCTTATTTTCAGAACCACAATTGTCAAGTTGCAACAACAACGTCCTTAGCAATCTCTTAAAAAATGTCCTTGAATTTGATGGCATTAAACTTAAAACACAATCAAAAAGATCTGTTCGTGGTTCAGCATCTGAGTTTTGTGAGCTCAAGTCACTATCCATGTGTTTCTCTCCTCTTTCTAAGTTTCTTAAACATTTTGAGAGAGATGAAATTATGAAGTTGGGATCACTTGGCCATAACCCCAAGGCAAAGTGACCATAAGCTGTTTGTCCATGTCCATGAGTGAGCATTCCTGTTAAGGATACTGGAACCCCATTGAGAGATTTAGGAACTGGTTTAATTTGTGGTATGGCAGTCTTGCTCTGGTCCATCTTATCATGTATAATACACAAATACCTGTTTGGGTTCATTTCGGAAGAGCTCCTCCAAGCATAGTATAGATTTCTACAACTCATTTGTTGCAACATGTGTGCCCTTCTTTGTGCCATGTATCTGGCACGCTCCTCTTGATTTTTTGTTGACTCCAACTTGACCTTGATTGCCGTACAAATGTCACATTTTGAGAAGGTGCTGTTTTTTATAAACTAACTGTCTTGAACTCTGTGTTCCACAATCTTGAGAATGATGGTTGTGACAGTGGTCGGTATTCGAATGAGACAAGTGTGTCATTCACTTCACGCAATATGTCCACCTGTTTGTACATTGCTGGTAGAACACGTTGGGTCTCGCGGGCTCCATGCATAGTTGTCCTTGACCTATGTGGCATTTGATCGGCATTATTATCTATGAAGCCATGTATGATTGATTTTGCCATCTCAACATGTGTCATGCCCTTCCGTATTATCCCACTGTTGCCATGACTGACATTACATGCACCATTCAAGAACTTCTTTCTAAGCCTATAGAACGTTGACTTACCGATGCCATCCTCCATGCATTACATACCATGCTTTACTACAAACCTTCTTCCCATCAAATGTGAACTCAAAGCACTCGTCATCTTGACCTTGTCTATAGGCCATGCCCATGCAATCTAGTACAAATGTGTATCGTGTACTATAGCTCTGTCCCCAAAAGTGTACCCTAGCTTGCATGATTTTGGATCTATCTCCAAATTGACAACATCGGTTCTTGCAACAATCAATGGTGGTTGCGACGTTGTGAATGTTTGCAACATCACATTTTTTGCTAGCTCCATGGGTTTTATCATAATTTTTCATTACCCTTACCCTATGGACATAGCTCCTTTTCTTATTTGTCCCTTCAATGATATCATAGTCAGTGATCATGGCATCATGGTGTCTGTCATCAAAACTATCGCCATCATTGCCCTCTACGTCATCATCCTCTTTTTCATCACTTGAATTGTTTAGGCTGTCAATATTTTTTTGCATGAAGTGATCTTGAATACCCTCATCAATAGAAGAAGATTATGTGTCCTTCACTAATGGTTCACCATTCTCAAATGTGAGTTGCCTGATCGGTCAACTAACCAAATTCAAACCTGAAACACAAGTTGAACTTGGATGCAAAGATCCTTCTATAATGACACCCAAGCTACTCTCCCCTAGTTCTCTACAATTTATAGCCTCGTATGGATGGATCAGCAATACTACTCCATTGCCAAGTTTTGTAGATCTGTTGTCATCCCAGAGGATGACACTTTTCTCTTTCCAGCTCTCCCTATCTATAAAGTGATCTTCTTGATCAACAAGAAGTTCCGCAAAATTATCCTCTTTGGTATTAGTAATGTCTTTGTCCATAACAAGGTTGACCAATGGCCATTTGATGATGCTTCCAACTGCTTGAGACATTGTTCTTGCATCCATTGTGGCAAATGGAATGAGAAATATGTCATCAAAGCTTTGTTGAACATGTATCAATTGCTGTGCAGATGTCTCACCAATGAATTGAAAATAATGATTTTATATTCACGTGATCACAATTTTTTTTTGTTAATAACATGTGTTAACATGTTATTAATATGTTAACATGTTAACATGTTCCCAAAAAAGCCGGTGGGAGGTTCCCTGGTAACCGGCTAAAATCCCGCTAGGATTTTTGCAATACTCGACGGTCCCACCGGGATTTTTAAAACCCCGGTGTGCCCGCCGGGGTCGGTGGGCTACATTTTTGTATATATACGGGCCCGGGGGGCCCTTTGGGAGTTCATTGCTGATAGTATACACAGGTAATGACAGTTGTGGGTGTGTGTGTGTGTGTGTTCGTGCGGACAGCCGCCCACGGTCATAATGCGCGGCAGGATGTGGGTGGTCCGCCACACGAGGGGTGTGTGTGTGTAAGGCCATTCTTCGGAATGGTGCTTATCGTGGGGCACATAGTTGGTAACGCGGCTGGTTTGTGTTCTATGGTAAGTATGGCACGCCATAGCGGTACTAGTCGGTAATGCGGCAAGCATAGTATCGTTATGGCGATGTCACCTTGACTTCCCTTTCCTTTGTCAAATGCGGGCATATGGTCGGTAACGCGGCCAGTGTATGTCCGTATTCTATTCGTATTACCATAGATTCGGGCGGCATTTTGTCGTTAATGCGGCAAGTTGGTGTCGTCCGCTAGTGCATATATTATTTTTTGCATATTGCGGCATTTGATCGTTAACGCGGTCGGAAAAATGTCGTAAATTTGCTTGATGCGGCTTGTATTGTTTTTATTGTGTGTGATCCATGCGATACTTGGTTGGTAATGCGGCATGAGTATTTCATGGATCAAAGTTTACATCATATTGTCTTTAAGTTTAATTTCATGATGTCGTGACTCGTAAAAATGAATATCTCTCTCTCTCTCTCTCTCTCTCTTCCTCCCCCCCCCTCTCTCTCTCTCATGATACACTTCACAACTCTCTCTCTCTCTCTCTCTCGATACACTTCACAACTCTCTCTCTCTCTCTCTCTCTCTCTCTCTCTCTCGATACACTTCACAACTCTCTCTCTCTCTCTCTCATGATACACTTCACAACTCTCTCTCTCTCTCTCTTTCCTTGCCACGACAGGTGTGTAGATGAGTTCTTTTTTTTTTCTCTTAAATATACATAATCCCTAATAAATTACCTTTTCTCCCTCTATTTTCTTAAAATATAAAACAATACTAAACATTATTTTCCTCTCTTTAGGAACTCACAAAACTATTGAAAATGTCATCTAATGTTCCCTCTCTCTCTATTTGTCCTCACGACTCTCTCTCTCTCTTCCTCTCTCCCCCCCTCTCTCTCTCTCATGATACACTTCACAACTCTCTCTCTCTCTCTCTCTCTCTCTCACGATACACTTCACAACTCTCTCTCTCTCTCTCTCCCTCTCTCTCTCTCTCTCTCTCTCTCTCTCTCTCTCTCTCTCTGTCGTCACGATAGGTGTGTAGATGAGGAGTGCTTTTTTTTTTCTCTTAAAATATACATAATCCCTAATAAATTATCTTTTCTCCCTCTATTTTCTTACCTTTTCTCCCTCTATTTTCTTAAAATGTAAAACAATACTAAACATTATTTTTCTCTCTTTAGGAACTCACAAAACTATTAAAAATGTCATCTAATGTTCCCTCTCTCTCTATCTGTCTCACGACTCTCTCTCTCTTCCTCCCCCTCTCTCTCTCTCTCATGATACACTTCACAACTCTCTCTCTCTCTCTCTCTCTCTCTCTCTCTCTCTCTCTCTCTCTCTGTGTGTGTCATGGTAGGTGTGTAGATGAGGAGTGCAACATGTATAAGACACTCCAAAATCTAACAATAGCTTTTATTATGTAAGTGTAGGTTTTTGGATATGGCACTTTCTTGTCAAAAATAGACTTTTGAGATACATAGAAGATGTTTACAAAGTAAAATGACTGTAGTAGAAAGAGAGAGGAGCAGGCACACGAAAAGAAGATAGAGAGAGGGAGTTGGGTAAAGTGTATGCCACTCACTCTAGCAAGATCCTCTTTTAAACACTTTTATAACTTGTCTTAATGTATATTATTAGTTGCATTAACTTTGGCTTTATCATCTCTCTCTCTCTAGTCACTCAATGTTGACTCTCTCATCTGCACACCTATCGATACACACGACTCCACAACTCTCTCTCTCTCTCGATTCTAGTAATGAAGCTCATGTGTATGATGCTCTCTAGTGATTATGTATAGAAGCTTATGTCTGATGCACTTGTTCGATCATTGATAAGTAATGATACACTTGTTGCGATTGTCTCACGTTCGATGAACATTGATATGATGCACTTGTTGCGGTTGTCTCACGTTCGATAATGTATTGCACGATGTTGAGTTCAGTAATATTGTTTGATATTCCGTTTTTGTTTGATCATTGATAAGTAATGATACACTTGTTGTGGTTGTCTCACGTTTGATGATGTATTGCATGATGTTGATTTCAGTAATATTATTTGATATTCCATTTTTGTTTGATCATTGATAAGTAATGATACACTTGTTGCGGTTCTCTCACGTTCGATGATGTATTGCTTGATGTTGATTTCAGTAATGTTGTTTGATATTCCATTTTTGTTGTGTTTAGTGATATTTGCTAGATTTGCGAAGACGACCACCATGCTTTCCCCTGAAGAGCGTAAAATTGTTCTACGAGCAATTCGCATTGAAGCAGTCATCGCAGTGTCACAATGTTTAGAAGACATCATCAAAAAGATCAATGAGTCTAAGATACTCATGCGAGATCTATTAGAGCAGATATGGAAAAATGCACAGCGTGTGTCGGCAACGCTGAGTTGCTTGATAGACAAAAGATAGTAGACTTCAACCATCAACATATAACACGAACTATTTTGGGGAGCATGCGTGTAGCATGCGATGATCTTAGAGATGCTGCCCCGCCTGAAGCTAATATGCATCGTCTACAGTTATGGGACGTTGTATGGAGCGAGCAAAGAGCCAACAGCAAGCGCATGAAGACGCTAGATGCAGAGTCACTCCCCAAAAGAGTGCGCATTGCCCAGGACGTCACTGCAACGTTCATCCAGCTAGATGCGAGTGGGACGGGTGCCATTAATCACACAATCTATAATTCTATGTGCACACACCTCATTGGCGTCCCGCACAAGGCTCTGGTTGAAGGGCGAACAATAGGCTCTGGTGTTTTTGGCACAGTAAAAGAGTATACAGTTAGAGGTATATCATTTTTGCCAGAGCACATTACTTTTTACGGAAAGCACTACAAAGGAGAAGGCAGCGCCAAGTTTGAGAGCTTCCAGGCAGAGCAGGGCGTGCAGGTTCTACACCCATCAATTGTCAGGTGTATTGCCTTCACAAAAGAATCTCCTTGGATCACTATTTTCCCATACTATAATGGCAGCTCGCTTGGTGATACTCTTTTGAAGGTCCCCTTCAGATTCAGTGAGTTCACCAGAGCAATTTTTCGTTTGGATCGAGGATGGAGAAAACCCCCGCCCGATAATATTCCTTTAAGTCATCTAGAACTTTCTAAAATAAAACAAATAGTAATAACCATGCCACATATTATGCATGCCCTGGTGGAAGGCCTAGTGGTAGCACATTTGGCAGGAATTGTACATACCGACCTACATCCATTCAATGTAGTGTTGGATTTTACAAAAGAGTTGAAGCCACGCGTAGGTATTATCGATTGGGGGTTACTGCTGAGAGTGCCCAAAAAACGGATGTCTCTCAATTTTGTATTTGAAGCAGACAAGAACCCTGAGAAGGTGGCAGAGGCGGTCTCCAGAGCGAAATAAACAGCCATGGATAGCCTCGAAAATTTTTGATCCATTTTTGGCAGATGCATACACTCCTGCATCCTGATGTTTTTGCTTTAGGGTATTTATTACAATTTTATATGACTTTTGGCAGAAAGTACAAGAGTTGTGTATGGACAATAGTTCCTACGACAAAGTTACCATGGATACTATTATTTAAAGAGTCAAAAATTGGATGTGTCTACCTAATCGTGACGACGAGCGAAAATCTGTTTTGCAAGTAGCGGAATTTTTTAGATCACTAAATACTGACCCGACGAGGGCACAACGTCCTTTTGTAGAGCTATCGGTGTCATTCACCCCAATTTTGTAATTTAACAATATCAGGAGATTTAGTTTCAAGAATGGCTCTTTGTTTGCTTACACTCCCAATCTATGAATCGATCACCGACGTTAATTGCATATTGCCACTCTATCCTAGGTGCCTTTTTTTTCCTACTATTTGGAATTTGGACTCTATTGGAGGTATCACTGGATCCAACATTGTCCTCCATCTCAAATAACCTATTCAAGCAAGCATATAACAATGAATACACAAATGAAAAAACAACAAAGTCACCCACGTATTACAAAACATACATCAGCAGACAAACTACTTCGAAACTATCTTGACAAACACAAAAGATCATCACATAACACAAAACTACTTCGAAACTATCTTGCAAGGTCTGACTACAAAAACAATGAGGCTTGCAATCATAACTATGGAAGAAACTCTCCATATATGAATGCTAACATTGGAAATAACAACTATGGTAATGCCCGCAATTAGAGTTTGTATGAAGGTCACGGCCGAAGTTGGGCAATGGGCAGAATCAGCATGTCAATTCTAAATCCTAGTGAGCCAAATATTGCGGTCAAAGCAAATGTAGTAGATATGCACGTCGTCCACTTTGATGCTTATGAGAACATACCAGTGGAGGTGAAAGGAGAAAATGTGCCAACACCATTAAGCTCCGTAGGACCAAGATTTGACATGCTCATTCTGTCTACCTTCTCAGAGATTGCACCCATAGTTCTACTGTCTAGACCAATTTGGCGTCTCTACAGCTTCATCGGGCGTGATCTTTCATACACTCTGATTTCGGACATTACCATATCTGTTGTTATTTCCAATGTCAACATTCGTATATGGAGAATTTCATCCACAGTTCTAATATGTAGGGTAATTTGTACAATCAGTTTTTACAATGAGAAAGGATTTCATTAACGTGTTCACAAACTCAAAAGATCATCATATACGTAGTTTATTGTTTTAACTTTAGAAAATAAAGATATCCATAACAATTGATGCTAAATGCAAAGGATGACTGAAAGTTTTTAAACCATGAATTATTTTATTTGGATACTTACATAACCATAAATATTAATCCTTGCTAAACCTTTAGCATCACGACAAGACAAATGCATGAATGTGTGTTCTAAGATTAAGATACATATAATTGATAGCATGCATACAATGCACATTGCACCCCCAATGAAGGATGCCTTTTGTACCCAATTAAGGATACTTTACACAATCAAAGATCTATGCTTGCCCAATACTCTAGTATAGGACAATAGACCCTTGTCTACTCTAAACTATATCAAGTATCAAGAACCAATACAAGCCCCTAAGCAGGACTCTTGGCTCCATCAAACCATTCATAAAGCAGAATGAGGTAGATTACCTACGTAGCTCAAATGCAAAGCTGAATGACTCCAACTTTGTCCCTAAATCTCCGCAAGTATTAGCTATGAACCACACCTTGCCCCCAATTTAAAGAACTAAGGACGAGTGGCTCAATAGCCTTAGGAGTGCCTACAAGGAAAGACGACAGCCCCTAAGATAAGGACGTTCTTCCCAAGAGGACACTTCTAGCAACTCGAGAGCTCTACAAGTACTTTGAGGAGAGATATCACGCCCCCAAAACAAGGACTATCTCCCAAAAGTTGCATGATGGGTGTTGGGGAATGTTTATAAACATGACAGAACCCCACCGGGTTTCTTTGTTTTTCTCGGCGGGCCCGCCGAGAAACAAAAAAACCCGGTGGGGTGACGGGACTAGTAGGTTTTGGCAGGTCATTGCTCAGGTCCTGTGAATATACAATGTGATCACAAGTTTTAATATGTTAATAACAGGTTTTGTTAACGTGATCACGAAATTGTGAAGACGTTAATGAAATCCCTGATTGAAAACCACATGTTTGAGATGCATCAATGGAATGAATAACCCCGCGTGCCTTCCTTGCAGAACCATCAATGAGAAACACTCAAGCACCTTGTTTTAGACCCTGCAATCCCTGAGAAAATAAAAATCTCAATAAGAAAGATTGAAGCGATGTTTTTGCGGTAGTACACAAAACTATAAATGTAATTCAATCTCAACATGAGTCCAGGCTCTCCAACCAAAGTTTGAATCGCACTTATCAATGCTAGTTTGCTAGGAGGCTAGGCTCCATCTAAAGCTTGAGCCTTTGCCTGCATATGCTAGCTTGTTAGTAGGAGGCTCCATGAGCCTCACCATCATATTTTAGTTTGCTAGGAGGCTCCAATTAAAGTTATCATCCTCACTTGCATCATATATTAGTTTGCATATGTTAGCTAGAAGGGTAGGCTCCTCCAACAAAAGTTTAAGCCTTACCTGCGGATGCTAGCTCGCTTCTAGGAAGCTGAAAGTAAAGTTTGAACCTCACCCACAGATGCTAGTTTGCTTGGAGGCTCCAACCAAAGTTTGAGCCTCACCTTCATATGCTAGTTTGCTATTAAGAGGTCCCAATTAAAGTGATAATCCTCACCTCATGTATATGCTAGTTTCTCAAGAGGTAGGCTTCATCACCCTCTGCATGTGGCCACACCGTTTCATTGGGATATTGAGTCAAGGTACGGTGTCAATTAGCCATCAATGTTTCATAGCTACAAAAGGCAAAGGTGAGTGGCTACAACAACAGCAAAGGCAAAGAGAAAGCAATAGAGAGAAACAATATGCTAGTTGACATGGAAATGAGCAAATGGACATTAGATTTGAGACTCTTCTCCTTCATGAGACTCAAACTCAAGTTTGAGCCATTGTACATTATATAGATTTTAGTTGAATTTTTAATCGCATAGTTTATAAGTATATTTGGGTGTATGGGGAAAGAGGGAAGAAAAGAAGAAATCTCAAGCTCAAGGCTCAAACTTGAGTTTGAGCCTTGAGTTTGAGCCTTGTCTATTACACAAGTAAGTAGGAATAGAGAGGGAAGCTAGGATAATCCCATAGAACAAGTGGGGTGTGGGTGAAGATGGGTATATAACCAAAAGTGAAAGTAACTATAATCAAAAGACATGGGACCTGGGCCTTTGCTTGGGCTTGGGTTTGGGGAAGAAATCGAAACCCAGCTTTCTGCCGCACTGGGATGGGACGACGCTCTTTCGACTTTCTGTCGCACTCCTCGGGCAATGCTCGGCCTCCTTCCTACACGCCTCCTCCATCCGCGAGGGCGCAGCCCATGCCCCTGCGGCCCCCTCTCCTCCGTTCGGCGCAGCCCCCGCCTCCTCCTCTCCCGTCTGACGCAGCCCCATGCCCCCGCCTCCTCCTCTCCCGTCTGGCATAGCCCCACGCCCCCGCCCTGCCCAGCCTGTTCTCCTCCGTCCGACGCAGCCCACGCCCTTGCCCATCCGGCGACACCCTTGCGGCCCCCTCTCCTTTGTTCGGCACAGTCCCCGCCTCCTCCTCTCCCGTCCGGTGGTGCTCCGTCCGGCGCAGCCCGTGCCCTTGCCCATCCGACGACGCCGTTGCGGCCCCCTCTCCTCCGTTCAGCGCAGCCCCCGCCTCCTCCTCTCCCGTCCGGCGGCGCCCCATGCCCCCGCCCTGCCCAGCCCCCTCTCCTCTGTCCGGCGGTGCCCCCGCCTGAAATTCAAACTCCCCCCCCCCCCAATTTGAATTTCAAAATCCCCCCCCCCCGGAATTTGAAATTCAAACTTTTCCCCCTTCCCCCCCCGAATTTGAATTTCAAAATTCAAAATTTTTCCCTAACCAAATCTAAATGACCTCACAAAATTTCCGCCTTCCGCCTTCCCCCCACCAACCTCACACGAAAAAGCGGCCAACCTCGCGTTTGGACCAGACAAAAGGACCTGCGAACCCTGCTGCGATTCTGTGTGGTGAGCGAACGTGATTCTGTGTGGTGAGCGTGTAGTGCTCGTAATCGCCATCGTGCACAACAATAATCATCTCTGTTTCCTATCTCTGAAGTCCTTGCTCAGCCCTGTGTTTCAAACAGTTTCTTTTCCTCCCGCAATCGGCACGTCTGCGTTGGTTCCGACCTCTGTTTCCTGCAGAACCATCACGCCCACACGCCATCGGATACTTCAAGCATCCATCACGTCTGTGCGACATCGGAGATTTTCGTGTGCCCATCTGCGTTTCATGTGTTCCCTCATCTAATTGAATACTTTACGCAACAAGTAAGTCCTTCTTTAATTGATTGTCTATATCAATATAAACACTTGCTTGATTGCACGCTAAGTGTGCCATTTGTCAATCGTTGCTCGTCGTAGATTGTTTGCACTTCTTGCTGCTCTCTTTTGTATCTTCGCATATGTCGAGAACCTGTAAAACTGAACTTTGTGCACATTATATAATCTAAATGACAAGGGTTTCCTATATAAACATGGTATATGTGTCACATATCTGAGTGCACAACTTGGATATAGACTCCACCTTAAGTTTGAGCCTCCTCTACATAGAACTTATGTGTTAATGCTCGACCTACCTAGATTGAGTCTTTGTTCTCCATGTTAGTGCACTGGCCTTAAGGCGGCTCGAACTTGAGTTTGAGCCTTTGCTCTCCATGCTAGTGCACCTTGGCCTTAAGGCTCGAACTTGAGTTTGAGCCTTTGCTCTCCATGCTAGTGCACCCCGGCCCCTTAAGGCTCGAACTTTAGTTTGAGCCTTGGCTCTCCATGCTAGTGCACCCCGGTCCCTTAAGGCTCGAACTTCAGATTGAGCCTTTGCTCTCCATGCTAGTGCACCCCGACCCCTTAAGTTTGAGCCTTTGCTCTCCATGCTAGTGCACCTCGGCCTTAAGGCTCGAACTTCAAATTGAGCCTTCGTTCTCCATGCTAGTGTACACTGGCCTTAAGGCTCGAACTTGAGTTGGAGCCTTGGCTCTCCATGCTAGTACACCCCGGTGTTAAGGCTCGCTCAACCTTCAGATTGAGCCTTTGTTCTCCATGCTAGTGTACACCTACCTTAAGGCTCAAACTTGAGTTGGAGCCTTTGTTCTCCATGCTAGTGTACACTGGCCTTAAGGCTCAAACTTGAGTTGGAGCCTTGGCTCTCGATGCTAGTGTACACCGGCCTTAAGGCTCGAACTTCAGATTGAGCCTTTGTTCTCCATGCTAGTGTACTCCGGCCTCAAAGCTTGAACTTGAGTTTGAGCCTTTGCTCTCCATGCTAGTGCACCCCTAGCATTTGAGTGCACAACTTGGATATAGACCCCACCTTAAGATCGAACCTCCCCTACATGGAACTTATGTGTTAAGGCTCATTCTCCATGCTTAACTTTACATGGAACTTGGCCTTAAGGCTCCAACTTGAGTTCAAGCCTTGCCTATCTATGCTGGCGTATCCCTAGCATATAAGTGCACAACTTGGATCTAGGCTCCAGCTTAAGTTCAAGCCTCTCCTACATAAAACTTGGCCTTAAGGCTCAAACTTGAGCTTGAGCCTTGTCTCTATATGCTGGTGTACCCTTGTCATATGAGTGCACAACTTGGATCTAGGCTCTAGCTTAAGTTTGGGTTTCCCCTATAAATGGAACTTGGCCTTAAGGCTCCAATATACTAGTGTACCCCTAGCATATGAGTGCACAACTTAGATCTAGACTCCAACTTAAGTTCAAGCCTCCCATACATGGAACTTCGCCTTAAGGCTCAAACTTGAGTTTGAGCCTTGCCTCTCTATGCTAGCGTACCCCTAGCATATGAGTGCACAACTTGGATCTAGGCTCCAGCCTAAGTCGAGCTTCTGTATGGATTAAGTAAATGCAAGTGAGCTCCCCGCTATTCAAGAAAACTAAGTGAAGCATCAATAATTGTAGCATGCATTAAGTTTCTTAAGTTTGATAGGTTTTGATTTGATATGGAGCATTTAAATCCATTTTTTTCTAAGGTTTTGAAACTTTTTTTGTGCTTCACAAGAATGGAAGCTAGCAGAGCGCCCGCTACCTCGCAACCACATGGTGCACCAATCTTTACTCTGGATGCTCTCGAAACTACAACTCAAGCTAAAAGTGTCACTCCTAGAATTAAGGTGGATAAAACCTTCGAATTGAGTAACAAAGAAGGAGTAAAATGGTTTGTGGATAGCTACAATGCTAGTACAAACTTCAAAGGAGTCCTCCATTTATTTCTTTCTCAAGGTGATACATCATATGGAGATATGGGGATTGTGGTAGGCGCTAAGGATGATGTGGATGCAAGAGCAAACCCATGCTTCACATGCACTGTATTGCAAGAAGGAGAAACTACAAAAGCAAATAAGTTTTGCTTATCATTGGACACTTTTCACCCAGTAGACATGACTGGCAGTAAACTAGGAAAGGACAATTCTATTGTAAAGCTAGGATTGAAGATCATTGACTTTTCCAATCAAGAAGACTCAGGGGTGTATAATGTGGAGGACCTGGTGAAAGCGGTGAGGCATGCAAAGAAGGCTTTGGATTTACGAAAAAAGTCCATACCTGAAAAGGAGACAACAACCACTCAAGTTAGGAAAATTGTGGAGAAAAAAGGCAGGGCCATAGTGAAGAGTTGACTGGCCTTCCTACTCTCTAGTCCAACGCACTAAATACCCACTAAAACAGTGAATGCGTCCTAAATAACAACCACACACAGCCTAAATCCTAGAAACACACACCGAAAAGACATCTTTTTGTATGAAATATTTTACAATGTTTTATTCACACACACCCACACGGACACACAAATGGAAAAGAACAAACTACTACGACCCAACAGATCATCAAGACACAACTTCACCATTCTAAACTGAATAAAGAAATTTAATGTCAAAATGATTTTGTGTAAGTTGTTTCCACCAAGAATTTAATGAAAAAGAACCGATATTTCCAACACTTCCACGTTTCAGTCAATCTGCAACAGCATCACTGCATTCAACATTTGGCTAATCTTGCATTCAACATTTGGCTAATCTTCACTTCACTCCACTCTCTCTTTCACACTTCAAAACTCTTTCTTACTTTCTTCTCTTTCTCTACTCATTATTCTCGTGAACTCTCTTCTTCTTCTTCTTTCTTTCTCTTCCTCCTCCTGAAACAAACACAAGAATAATGCATACAATCTAATACATTCTCTCACACTCTCATGCTTTTACTTTTAAGTATGCACCATGTCAAAGTGATCAAATCTCTTTCTCTCTCTTTCCTATTTTGCATGTACACACATAGCGTAGCCATATTGCCCTCTCTCTTCTTTCCTTCTTCTTCTACCCACACACAATGTCTCCTCTACTTGCTATGGTTCCCCACCTTCTCTCTCCTCATTTTACCATGAGAGCATGGAAACCTCCCACATGCACACACACGTTTCTTTCTCTCTCTCACAGTCTACCATGGGTGGCCTTCCTAGGTGTATGCTTACTCTCTTCATGAGCATCCCTTTAGCGGCCTGGCCAAGGGCCGCTATTATGGACCTTGCCTATGTGTGTGCCTGCCTGCTCCAAGACTCACGCATGGCCTTACTCCAAGCCACATGCACAGCCGGCCTCGCTTTCCATTGCGTAGGCTAGCAATCTGCCAACCAACCCTCATGCTAATGAGCCGGCCCTGTGAGGCTCACTCACCTTTGGTGGTCAATCCCAGCAGCTGTGGCGCAAGGCCAAAGACCTCAAGCGTATCCGCACGCTAGGCGGTCTAGCCACATAAGGCGACCACACCACTACCCTCCACATGCTCTTTGTGCAGGCCTATGCCCACTAGGCGACCAACTCTGTGGCGCACGGCACATAGCCCTGTCGGCGCTCCATTCTCTCATGCTTTCCAGTGCCACCTCCAGCTGAGTGAAACCTCAAGGCTCACTCCATCGAGCCCCTCTCCAAGGCACGTCATTGAAGGATCTCCATTGCTAAAGCAGCTCGCTAGCCTTATACGTTTACGACCGTGGCCTCCTGCCAACTCGTCAAGCCACGAGCAGCGTAGCGCAAGTGCCATGAGGCACTCCCATTCTGTACCCCAACGCGACCTTGCCTAGGCACACCCAGCTGTAGATGACCAGCCCGCTCACGTGCAAGGGCTTGGCCTCTCTGTGTTGTGCAGGCCGACTTGGCCAAGGAGCCTACGTGCAATGGCCGACGCTCTTCCTTGTGATGCATAGGCGGCCAACCCGCCTACTCCATGCGTAAGAGTTTGGCCCTATTGTGTTGCGCTGGCAGCCCAGGCCATGGTTAAACCCTGTGCGTAGGCCTGCCGGGTGGTTGCAAGATGAGGGTACTCACTTTCGTTCACTCTCTCCAAAATTGGGACATCCATCCATCTCGGGCGGAGTACCTCGATCGTGATAGTACCGCGAATCAAAAGACGACACGTGCCTCCCGAGCCTAAATCGACATATCTCGATCGAGATGCCAACTAATGCCACGCTAGCAGGTCCGGCTTTCCAGGCGTCATCCATGTCACCAATACATGTCACCGCCACCACAATATCTCGATCGAGATATCTATGCCACTCGGATCCACATCAGGGCCACGCTGTATCCCCGTAGGCATATTTGACTAGCACTCGGATACAATCTCCACCGTCCCCATATCTCGATCGAGATACTGAGCTCAAATCTCAGCCGTCCAAATATCTCGATCGTGATACAGAGATTCAATCTGCACCATCCGAATATCTCGATCGAGATACGTAGATGCAATATCCACCGTCCAATTATCTCGATCGAGATATGGAAAAGCAATCTAAACCGTCCATTCACGTACGCTGGAAGATGCGATCTCGGCCGTTTAAATATCTCGATCGAGGTATATAATGAATCTTGACCGTCGAGATACCTTGTCGTGGTAATGCCTTTAAATCGTGGCCGTCCATTTACCTCGATCGAGATATTAATATCAAATCTGAGCCGTCGATCCTTCCCCAACCCTAGAATTAGGTGTGTATCTTGGCCGTATGTTGCACTAACCCTAATATCCAGAGCGTTAATCTTGCAAACCCTAAATTGCATGATGTTTCCGAACCTCGATCGAGGTTATAAAATCGGAAAACTTTTTTTTTTGCCTCATTTTCACAAGTCGTTTTCACTCCCTTGCTCTCTCTTGATTTGGATTAGTGTTAGTGAGCCCATTAGCTTTGTTTTTAGCTTCATTAGTGCTACTTAGCACTAAGCATTAGACCTTTCACATTAGACCCTTCACATTGGACCCTTCACATTGGGCTTAGGTTTTAGCATGGAGGGCCACGAGGAGGGCCGCTCATCTATTGCGGACCTCATCGCGGAGATAGACCGTGAGTTAGCGGCTATCCGTAGGAGTGCTAGAGACACTCCGTCTACATTACATATCGTGGCAGACTTGGAGGCGATGCTTGCGTCCCTTCGTAGCCTTCACGATATTGTTTATGTAGATGAGTGGATAGCCCACCATCGCGCTGCTCCGGTGTCACATGGCCTGACATATCGTCAGGTCTGTGATCTTGCTCCTATTAGGGATGGGGCTTTCCTAGATCTTTTCCTCGATAGTCGTGGGATGAGGCCCGGGGCGGGGAAGCCCCTCACTATTTCGCGGTGTTCGCATCCTCGTATGGCGGCACATATCTATAGTCGATATGTTGCCGCATATGGGAGGATGCCGAACAACCGCCAGATCCCCATATACTTCGCAAAGCAGTTATATGCGGAGTTTGTCTTAGGGGAGGAGGTCGATTACACCAGCCATCGTCCAGGTGGTGGTGCTGGCCGAGGCCGTCTCCAGGACCAGGGTAGGCGGCCTCCACCAGCACTTCGTGTAGCACCTGCCAATAGATCCTTCATTTGTGCCATTGTCGACAGTAGAGGCTCTTGGCACGCAGGTCGGCATTGACGTACGGAGTACCACGGAGAGCATCCAGTACGTGGTGCGCCTATTCTCACGAGCTATACCGACGACAGATGTGGAGGTATTTACATATATATTACGTCTTAAGTTTTTTTGGTCATTTATCTTCATGTTTATATGTACTTTTCTATATTTTTACATGAGCAGCATGGTTGATTGTGTCACGCAGGTTCCCACACCTGCCACTCAGAGGCTCACTCAGGAGTTGGTAGAGGCGAGAGCGGAGATAGACCGCCTCCGAGCTGCATTACAGATGGCAGAGGCAGCTACTGCAGAGGCACAGCATCTGAGAGAGTCCAACATCCAGCAGGTAGGTTTCTCTTGCACGTTTAAGTTACAAATTTCTTTAAGTAATACCTAATGAGAGACTAATCAAATATTTTAATGCTTTACTTTTTTGCGTAGGCTCGGACCGAGGTAGAGAGCTCCAGAGCTGAGGCACAGCATCATCAGATTATGGAGCAGATTGCCCAGCACAGGGCAGAGCAGCTGATGCTGCATGTTCGAGAGTATCGTAGATCATCGGACGT
Source organism: Cibotium barometz (assembly GCF_041138505.1). Classification (NCBI taxonomy): domain Eukaryota; kingdom Viridiplantae; phylum Streptophyta; class Polypodiopsida; order Cyatheales; family Cibotiaceae; genus Cibotium; species Cibotium barometz. The sequence continues at coordinate 5,643,306 of NC_141073.1, forward strand.
GACAGTGCCTTGGGTGGTTGCAAGATCAGGGTGCCCAGTTTTGTCCACTCAGGCACGCTGTAAACAGTAAAAAAACAGGCATTTGTTTACCTTTAGTGGCTAATCTCTCCTAGTAAAGGAAGGAATTTCGTTTCAAGTTCTTTTGTTGGAACATCATATTCAAAGTTGGAAATATAGTTGCATAATTTGATTAAGCATTAGATAGTCAGAAGTCCTCATTTTCTTAGGTACAAAAATGTATACACCTTGTCCCAAATTTGAACTGATTCCATAAAATGCTAATATCTTTTACATATAAAATCATATGAGATTCCCACTTTGTACCTTAGATCTTCACATAATATGGAGCTTAACTTGATTTTTTGAGAAAATTTTAAGATATTTACTTATTTTCTTTAAATATTTCAAGGTCTTTAAAGTGTTATAATATACGCCACTTTTTGTACCCTCAATAGCTACCACTTAAAATCCTCAATCTTGTAGATCAAAAGAGTGGGTAGATACTGAGACATTAGTAGAATGTGGTGGTTAGTAAAAATTACAAATCCAATGGTTAGATTTTTAATGATCTCTCTTTCAAAATTCTTCCAGACTATCAGAAGGCCTGCAAATATTAATAATCTAATTAGTAAAATTACATTTTTGATGTGAATCATCTAAAACCTATAGGGACTAGTGTACTTGTAATGGTGCATCTATGGAAAAATAAATTGGATCACTCTAAGTATGGAAAGTTCATTTGTTTATCATTTCATCATATTTTTGATTAATTTTGATTAATTAGACTAATTTATATTAATTTAAGTTATATTGGGTTAATTTAAGGGCAAGCGTATTGTCTATTATTTGCTTGATCTCATTTTAAGTACCTTGCCCCCAAAATTTGCTCTCCAAGCATTGTCCCAGTTCAGCATAAACTGGATAAAACTGGACACCCTGATCTTGCAACAGCCCCCTTACCTACCGTTATATCCACGGCCTGTCACACAGAGGTTTTTCGACGACCTCTCCCTCAGGATGCACCTCCCTTCCTACGTGATGCGTGCTGCTGTTTATGTATCGAGGACATTGATAGTACAGGAGGATATGCCCTAGGATGTGGACATATTTTCCACTTGTCTTGCATCACCCAGGAGCTCGTCCGGTTCTCAGCATGCCCATCCTGCCGTGCACGGGTCGACTTAGCGACGTACAGGGTATTGGGCATCGATGATCTTCACCCAGGCCTTGTACGAGTAGATGCCAGGACCCACCCCCACATGCTTGCAAAGTTTGGTCCCCATCGGAGCATGTTAGGGTACGATGGCATGGAGATTTTCAACAAACAATATGATAGCCAAAGTGTTAAAAAATATAATAAAATCAAGAACATCAACTAAAATGTAATGATACTCAATAATGAGAAAACTCATAATGATATAAACATCAAATAAGTACATCAGAATGAAAATGAGCTACCCCAGCTAGTCTGAGGTTAGTCACTGCCCAAAAATCTAAGTACAATGTAAGTGAGCTAACCCAGCTAGTCTGAGTTTAGTCACTATCAAGATAGAGATCTAGTCAGCAGCACCCTCTCTAGCTCTCAACTGCTCTAGAATGCTCTCATGGTCATCCACTCGAAGCCGAAAACGAGGGTGAGAACTGTGTTTTCGGCTCTGTACTCGAACAAGAGTGAGCCTGGTAGCAACCACTAGATGAGAGAACTGAAATGCCTCTAACTCCCACTTCCACTGCTGGAACTCAAGACTCCCCCGATGAAGTCGAATCTGCTGGTAGAACCGGCCTGCCACAATCATGCTATGGGCGTCATAAGAAAACCCATGATCATCCACTGTATCCTGGTCAAGCATGCACTTTGGCCTAGTGCAACTCATCAGATAGTAGTCTACTCCCTCGCTGTTTCCCTCACTGGCAATAACAGCAAATACATCACCCTCCTGTAGCAAATCTGTCAGGTCATCATAACTGACCATGAACGCAGGACTTGTGTGCTCATCAGACACCACTGGATGTGAAGGATGCTCGGGGGAGAGGAATGTCTGTATCCATGCATCTGCCCATCCTCTCGAGGCACAATGTGACCAATCGCCATCCATACATGCTCCACAGAAGCATGCAAACCGTCGTGTGTAAATCGTGGGGGCCGCCATGCACGTGCTCCTGATGGAATGTAAGCCCAAGGTGCCAAGTACTGTGTCACAATCATGGGAGGCTCTGCGGTCAATCGTGCCACCATCCACATGCCAAAAAAATCTCCTGACAATCCGAGCATCACGTCTGGGGTACGATGATGCTGCACTCCCACACAAATGTTGGGAGCACCACTCGACTACGTGGCCCGCATCTCTGAACCGCTGAGCATCCTGTCGCAGCTGATGACGCCTCAAGGCACGTTTCACACACGCGCCTGCACCATCATGCTCACCCTTCCCGTGACCAGTCTCAAAGAATGACCAAATCACTGGGGTACTAGACTGCACATGCCACCTATAAATCCATAAAAGATAGTCTTCGTTATTGTTTTCTTTAAGATGTTCTAGTGAATTTAGTTTAATTGAAAATGTAAGAAAGCCATAAGTACAACCTGTAGAGCCAATAGAATTGACGTGATGACTTGAACTGTGCGCCACAACCATCCGACCAAACCCATCGCTGGACATGTCTGATCCCACAATCTCCTAAAAAATCGTCATGGAGACGAAAGCAGTGTTGTACAAAATGTGCATCATGTGAACGATCATCACTGATATAGAAATGATACTCTCGAATAATGACACGGGTCTCGGGGGTACTCGCTATCCCATCTACATGAGCCTCTGCATGTCGATAGCTAATGTGGACCAAAATAGCAACCTGGTGAGGGAAGCAATACATACGTTTAGGACACAAAAAATCAATTAAGTAATGAAGCTCAAACATAAAACAAATAGTACAAAATATAACCATTACCTGCTCTGAGAAGTAATACTCAGATTGTATCTCCTGAAAAGGTGTGAAAGTGTAGTTCTCTGCAAAATCAATCACAGAAACGACCACACCAATAGGAAACTCTGCTAGGCATGCTCGGAACTGACGATCCTGCCACTTGGCACAATGACTGTGCCGTATGTAGGGGTAGATCTGCTCCCTAAATGTGGCTGTGAAGTGACAACGTGGTGTATGTTTGTCCACGAGCTGCAACTTCCTGGACTGTCCACCACTCTGGAGCTGGTGTGTCACATACTCATAACGTTGCCATGCCACTATCTCTTGGTCACTTGCATCAAGATCTACCATCTGTAGATGTGCAAGTGAACCACATGATGTGCAATTGCTCTCCACACAAGGCATCCTATGGAACTGGGCATCCTCCGTGCGTGCACACAAAAGAGAGTGGATGAAATCACGTGGACTACGAGGCAACTCTCTATGCCCACTAAGAGAACGGAACACATCATAAAAAAGATTGAACTCAACATGGTAGCGACAACAACATGTGTCACGCTGACGTGAGTACCTCACAAACCAAGGCTTACACCCCTCAAATGACCTTTGCCCAATTTTAAGCTCTGGATACGAAGCCACAAACTGAGAATACAACTCAGTTTGGGACATTTCAAGAAAGCAAGCACCGTGCTCAATGAACACTCCTCTTGTCACTCTCTTACGCAAAGCTTTCTTGAAAACTGGCGATGCACGACAATTCTCCTCCCAAAAACTTTCTATCAAGGTTCTAGTGGTTTCATCTAGTAGGCGATCATGCCTAGCTACACGACCACTACTCGCCCACATAGCACCAACCTCATTGGCATCTAAACTTTGTCGCCTAATAGACCCAACTCTAAGTGCGTGTGGTGCTATGGAAAGGATGCGAGATGTGGCACTAACCTTACCCTTCATTTGGGAGCTACTTATGGCTGCCACAATAGCCCGTCGAGTAGCCAAAGCGTCCGCAGAGTTCCTCTTCTTGTTAACTATATAGGAATGACGAACACTTTGTAGCACCGCCATGCCAGCTCTCCTCTCTCTTCGACCTCCAATGTCGGAAAGCGCCCTGCAGTTGGCCATGTTGGGCAGATCAATCAAAGCATCAAGCACACATGCCTGTGATGAAGACGTGAGGTCTTTGAAATAGGATTGGAAGATTGCATGGGCACGACGATGTGCCCCTGACTTTGATAGTTCTTTCCTATCCACACGAAGGGCGCCCAAAGGAGGGGGGGTGGGTTCTTGTAGAAGAGAGGACTCAAGAAGGGCGGGTTCATGTGGATTATCTAAACTAAGGGGTAGTGGGGGGGAAGAGGGCGAAGGGAGAGGAAGTGGAAGAGGAGGAGCAAGGCTTGGATCATCGCCAACGGAAGGTGTTGCTCGTTGACGTGCTCTCCACTCTCTCTTTCTCTCACGAGCTACCCTTCTCCTCTCCTCCTCTTGAACTTGGTGGATGGGGGGGAGTCTAGTCCTATCACGTTTCCGACTCCTACGACTTTGAGAACCCATTCTCAAGGAAGCTAAGAGAGAAAATATTATAAGGGCTCAATGATGGGATAGTACTACAGATAAGTGTGGGATAGTACTAGAGATGTGTGATTATATAGGAAAAATAGGTTATCCACTTCAAATCTCACTGGATTTCCTATCTAAGATTGATTGGATAACTAAGATAAACATAAAGATATTTAAAGATAAACTATTATCCACTTAAAAATTAATATTATTTATAATATTTATTAACAAGTCTAAATATTTATCATTACCAGATATATAAATATATCTTTAAAGAAATCTTTTATTTTATAATTATATAACTGCTTTTTTTAAATAAAGTATTTTTTTCATATTTTATTCAAAGGTTTATTCTACATAAAAAATTTTCAAGAAATATAAAAATAAAAAATTTATTTTTTTTTAAAATTAATAATATGATCTTTAATAATATTTTTATTGATCTAATCCCAAAATATAATCCTTTTAAATTAGTGATTTTAAATTCTTTTATTTAATAAGTTACATATATTTTATTATTTAAATTTCTATATTCTATTTCTCTAAATTACTAAATTAACTTTTCCAAAAATATGTTTTTGAAAAAAGAGGGGAGGTGGGAAGGAGATGCCACGTGTCACAAGCGTGCATGACACGTGGCATTCTCTTGACATGTGGCACTATTATGGTTGATGTGGCAATTCCATGATGTGGCATGCCATGTCACCATGTGCGAGGTGGCATGCAAAGGTGGCAAGATGATGTGGCATTAATGATGACTAGGATGATGAGGTGGGGAGTCAACTAGGTTGACCATGTTGACATGGAGGGTGGAGGTGGCAAGCTGAGGTGGCAAGCTGCTTATGTGGATCCTCTCGATGCTCACGTGGACATAAAGTGGCATGCATGTATAAGGTTTGGGCCTACCGAAGCCTCACACATGGAATGAAACCTAAGCTGTGAAGTTTACCAAGCCTAGATTTCCAAACCTAACTAGGATTGGTTTTAGACTTGAAAAGGGGAGAGTGGACACAATATGGGAATTTTCACTTGGGAGGTTTGAAAATGGACCTTCCCATACTCAAATCAAGCCAAATTTTTTTTGATAAATTCATGGCAACAAGAGTATTGATCCCATGAGTTTTTTGATTGAAAGATTCAATATTTAATTTTCTAGAATTAAATTACTATTGATTTAATGGGCCTCTAACAGTCATAATAAATTTTCCAAAGTAAATCTACAAAAATCAAACCGTTAGATTTGTAATTTTATCTTATACCCACATTATACTAATCTTTCCCAATCTAATCATCACTAGATCCATACAATTTGAGCATTTTAAATGGTAGATGTGGTGGGAGGATAAAATAGTATGTTTTTTAACAATTCTAATATCTTTTAAATAATATAGAAAATAGTAGAACACATCAAAAATTACTCGATAAATCAAGTTAAGCTCTATGTTATTTGTATTTGTGATATGCAAAGTGGGAACATCGTATGAGTAATAATGTAAAAGTTATAGGCAATTTACTCACATTCACTATACCTATCTAAACCTAGGGACAGGGCCTGTATACAAACTTGGTTCCCAAAGAAAAGGGGATTTGCAATTATTGGATATTCGATCAGATTATAGTTTTAGGTGCCCAACTTTGCATATGATGTTTCATTAGAAGACCTTGAAGTGAAACTCCTTGGCTAACTATGAGAGATTGGCTATTCTTCTTGAAAAAATGCCTGTTTTTCAGCTAAAGCCAAGGGCGCCCACGACATGAAACTAGATAACCTCATCTTGCAACCACCCTGCCTCATGCGCTCAAGGCACAGGCGCATTCACATCGGTGCGACCTCTGTAATGCGCAAGCCATGGCGGCCTCTCCTTCACGTCTAGATCCAAGGTCTCCGCCACCTTCTTCGTGCAAGCGCCAGGCCTTCTCTCTTTCTCATACAAGACACGCACACACCCATACTCTTTCTCTCTCTCTTTATGTACAGAATTCATTAACAACAACAACAAACGTACAGACTTACCTCCTCCTCCTCCTCCTTGTTTCCTTAGCGTTTGATGGAGAAAGAAACGTCCCTCTCTCTTTCTCTTATATTCTCTCAAGAGGGTACCAACAACGGGTGCTAAAACTACCCACCCCTCCATTTTTTAATTTGGAATTTTTCATTTGTAACCACATTAAGGTCTCCAAACTTGCTTTCCCACCTAACCATCCTCAAAGCTTGAGCTCAAAACTCATCATACTAACCCTTGTTCTCTTCCCCTCGATCTCTCTCTTCTCTCTACCCACTTACATACAACCTCCTCTTTATGTACAAAATAATATTAATCGTCAACATTCCCATGTAATGTGCTTACACCAATGGACAACATCGACAATCATGATGCATGCAAATACCATGACATTCCACACACATATGCTTTCAAATACTATGGAAATGCATCCAAAATGACCATAATTGACCCTATTTAAACCCTAAAAATTGCTAAAAATGGCTTCGATCCAGGGGTCATCATTCCCCCACACTGAAATGTGAGCGTCCTCGCGAACACAGCAGCAACTTCACTTTACAGCTTCCCCCACACTTAACTTCTTCACCATCACTGCCTAGCATCACATCTCCACTTCATCACTTTGAAACAATCACCAACCATACACTAGAATTATACCGTACCAAACAAACAAACAAAAACAAAAACAAACTTGTAACACTTTCACATCAGCACACATAAATGAGTGAATGAAAATCCAAGTTGCAAACACCACTACAAGAACTTATATAACACTAACCAATAGATAAACCAAAAAGGTTTATTAAGCAAAAATCAAATCCCAAAAAACAGTAAAAATTAGCAACTACCACAACATCCTCACTATGTCTATAATATTTCCACTTTAACAAATAGGAAACAACCCATCCATAACTACAAAACTCTAGGAAAACTACCTTCCACTCACTTCCATATTTCATAAAGACAATAGTAGCACAACTAACCATGGAAGTCATTGCCTGATTGTAATTCCCTTATATCGGAACCATGCCTTTCTCGTTTCAATTTTTTTTCGCTTTTGATTTTTTATTTTTTATTTTTGAACCAAATGCACACCACAATGGCAACCACCCCATATGAAACTAGGCTGCGATTCTCAGACCTTGCCACCACCCGGCTAGGTTGACTCCAAGAACCTACCAAGCTCACATGACGATGGCTAAAACAGCCCAAGGCATCGGTTTAGAGTACTGACAACCCTGCCAGCATGACTCTCCTCACCTACCAAGAACCATTAAGGAGATAGACCACATATACCACATACATACATTTGAATTTTTATTTTTCTTCCTTCCTCTTTTTTCTTCTCTTTTTTTCTTTTTTTTTCATCATTTTTCAAAAGCAATGATTTGAAAACCCTCCCCAGGCTCATCATGAAAATCGAGACTATTATGGTCATTATAACCCAGGAATATAGGAGAAAAGTTCCTTCCACTAGAGTTCTTAAGCACTTCCAAGTTGTTACCTACCATTAAAGAGAAAAAAAATATAGTCAATGCAGCACATGCCTAGTTAAGATGAATGTGGTACCAATGACCAATTTCTACTACAGAGCTCATCAAGAAACTCATAGAATTAGTATCCTTGACTAATAAACCCCAAATCTTTCCAAAAGAAAGAATCATATAAGTCAAGTACCAAGCAATTGCAACTGGATTAACACAACTCACAATCCCCATTATTACTCACACCATGCAAGTGATACCAAAAAAAATAACCAAATATATTGGAGAAAATACACCTATGGAACACTGCATATCCTCTGAGTAGCAAAAACTGCATGTCTAGAAACAATCTTCAATACTATGAAATCATTGTTCCCAAGTTACTCCCCCATCTCCTTGCACCTGTATACCACCCGTATGAAAGAAAATCGAATCGATCGCACCAAAACCTGATAAACCCACCAATCCCATCAAAACAACGCAAAATAATAAAGAGCAAAACTCATGTGAAAAATATACAATGAACCAACTTGACCCACGTAATTACCAACTTAAACAAAATAATGTTTCACCCTAAGACCATTAACACGAAAAGGAGCTATTATAGCATAAGGATCTTGGACAATCAAAGAACCATTATTAAAGGCTTCTAACACCTTGAAAGGGCCTAACCACCTCATTTGTAATTTGCCAGGAAACTTATAATATCGATTGTCATAGACTAAAACCTGATCATTATTTTGAAACTCCCTCACCTTAATGTGACGATCATGCCAAGCCTTTCGTCTATGTTGCATCACCTCAACATTTTGCAGAGCCGTTAAACGTATCTCATCCAACCTCACCAAGGCCAGTAAATCGAGCCTCTAAAGATTCCTTCTCACCTAGTCGAGATTCCAAGGCAACGCGTAATGTGGGTATTTCCTTCTCTATTGGGAAAATTGCTTCTGTACCATACACTAGAGTGAAAGGTGTATTTTGAGTCGTAACCTTAAATGTGGTACGGTATGCCCACAAGGCCTCAAACAATCGCTCATCCCAATCGCGTCGATTTTTCAATACTGTCTTGGTTAAAATCGTTCCCAGTATTGGATTGGTCACCTCCACTTGACCATTAGCTCGAGGATAATACGGAGTGGATTTTCGATGCTTGATTTTGTAAAGTTCCGTTAATTCCGTAATGGTCTCATTTAAAAAATGAGAACCACGATCACTCACCAACTCCAACGGACAACCAAAACGAGTTATGATATTTTCATATAAAAATTTGGCAACATCCAATGCCCTATCCGTTTTCAAAGGTTTAGCTTCAACCCACTTGGTCACATAATCCGTGCACACAAGAATGTATCGATTGGATTGATAACGAGTGGGTGGATCAATCGGACCCACAAAATCAATTCCCCATTTCTCAAAAGGTTTTAAAGCCAAGACTGGATTTAAAGGGGTCGCAAATTGTGGTGTGGGTCGACCAACCCGTTTGACACTTATCACAACGTTTACAATGCTCAAAAGAGTCTTTATAAATAGTTGGCCACCAATACCCTGCTAGCAATACTTTGCGAGCAGTTAATTCCCCCGCAAAATGACCTCCACATGGCTCATCATGAAGTGCACGTAAGATAGAAGGTATCTCATCCTCTCGCACACAACGACGATACACCCCCTCCCTAGGAAAATAACGATACAAATAACCACCAAAGAGGGTGTAGTGGCGAGATTGCAATAAAATTTTCTTTTTTTCATACTTGCTGGCGCCTCCTAGATAATGAGCAGTGCTCAAGAAATTTGCAATATCCGCAAACCAAGGAAGTGTACAATCGGTCAAAAATAATGCCGCATCAGGCACTCCCTCCTCAATATCCTCAGTCAAAAGCCGAGAAAGATGATCCGCCAATACATGAGATTTTCCAGGACGAGTAACCACCTCAAAATCAAACTCTTGAAAAAGTAACATCCATCGAATTACTCGCCCCGCAAGATCTGTCTTGTTCAAAAGGTATCTTAGTGCTTGATGATCCACATAAATTGTAAAAAACTTGCCCAATAAATAATGTCGATATTTATTCACGGCAAATACCATGGATAAACATTCCTTCTCCGTTGTAGTGTAATTTCTCTCTGTCTCTGTCAAATTGCGACTTGCATAATACATCGGATGGTCTACCTTCTTATCGTCTGCTTGACAAAGAACTGCTCCTACAGCTGTGTGTGAAGCGTCTGCATGAATATGAAAAGGTTTAGACCAATCTGGGGGTATCAAAACTGGTGCTTTTATCAATCGATCTTTGATCGTATCAAAAGCCTCCTGACAATCTTGTGACCATTCAAAGGGTACATCCTTCCGAAGAAGAGTAGTTAAAGGGTTTACCACCGAAGCAAAATTCAATATGAATCGGCGATAATAATTAGCATGTCCCAAAAACCCTCGTAATTGCTTCATGGTTGTAGGAGCAGGCTGATCACGTATCTTATTGATTTTACTATCATCCACAGTAATGCCCTCAGATGAAATCACGTGACCTAATAAGATTCCTTTCTTAATGCCAAAAACACATTTCTCCAGATTCAAGGAAATACCGGTTTGCTGACAACGATCAAAGACCTTAGCCAACTTCTCAGGCATATCCTCCTCATCCCCTTGAACTGAAAAATCGTCCAAAAAGATTTCCATCCACTTTTGTAAAAACTCTTGAAATGAAGCCATCATCACCCGTTGGAAAGTAGATCATGGAGCATTACATAATCCAAATGGCATCACTCAATAAGCATAAGTTCCCCATTCTGTTGTAAAAGTGGTTTTTGGTTGATCATCTGGGTGGATTTGTATTTGATTATAACCGCTAAAACCATCTAAGAAAGAATACAATTTATGCCCTGCTACTCGGTCTAGAACTTGATCAGTGAAAGGCAATGGAAAGTGATCCTTCTTAGTCTTATCATTTAGCTTTCGATAATCCACACAAATTCTAATCTTACGATTTTTCTTTGGAACAATTACAATTGGGGAAACCCACTCACTGTATGCCACAGGATAAATGAAACCCGCATCTAACAGCTTTGTTATTTCTGCTTTCACAAGCTCTGCATAGACAGGGTTTGTGCGCCTTTGACGTTGGCATACCGGCCTAGCGTTTGGCTCTAAATCAATGTAATGCTGGCATATCTCAGGTTTCACTCCCTGCAAGTCTTTATAGGACCAAGCAAAGACATGTTTGTATGTTTGTAGAACCTCTCTCAATCTAGTTAAGGTTCGTTCTTGCAATTGACTCCCCAATGTAAAGCATTTTCCCTCTTCAACTTCCCAGCGCTGGGTAATTTCTAATGCATCTGAAACAAAGGCTGATCGTCAACGAGATCTAGCTTGTATAGGTGGATGGTCTCTCACTTTGAAACAAACATTTTCTAGAAACTTTTGCTTGGTGTTACACTCCTCCTCCTCTTCGTGCGAAGAATGAGCACTTACAAGACTTTCATGGGTACAAGGTATCACCATTAAAGGGTCTATTTCCTCTTCATCATTTCTAGGCTCCTCAATTTGGACCATAAAAGCATCCCTCACTACCTCAATCATCCTGAAATCAGTCCAATCATTGAACTCTCCTCCATCACCTCCTATTGTTTCATTGTATTGTGCTTTCATGACTTATTTTTCCTTCTACTCATCTTTTGCAACGACGAGCCATCCTCACTCTTGTTATCTTTTTGCTTATATCTCTCACATTCTTTGAGCAACTTTCGAGTATACCTCGCATTATATTTGAGTTCTTGTCGACAACGACCAATCTCACGATCTTTTTCTCGAAGTAAGGCTTCCCAAGAAGTTTCTTCTTCATGTGACGGCACTCTTCAAGTTGCAAGGTCAAATCTTGCAAATGTCTAATTTTTATCTCAGCTCGTCCCTTATCTTCCTCTAGCAGCTTCACCTTTCTTAATAATGCGTCCATCGACTCACTAGGAAAAACTCGTTCTAGCTCTAACTGCTCTTGCAATTTCTCAATAAGGGCATATAGCTCTTGGTGCCTTGCTTTATCCCCATCATCTACTCTCTTCTGCTTGATTGTATCCATGCAAAAGCAATCCACTACACACTCCTCTGGTGATGACAACCAATCGGTAATGTCATTGTCAGAGTCATTCTCCGAAGAAAAATGCACTCGATATTCTCCCATACCATCATCCAAAGCAAAGTTAGAGCACTCTCTCTTTTGCATTATAGGTTCATCCGTATCAACCATTTGCATTTGATACCCATTTTGAAGAAAACGAGCATACTTATCTTTATTTAATGCAAAGCGTTCTTGGACTACTTCCTCACCAACGGATGTATCACTTCCATATCCCGTCATTTCTTCGGTTGTAGAAGGTGGTTTAGTGAACTCCCTCAAGAATTCTTTAGACACAACCCTCAAAATTGAACTCTATCCGTGCGTGGACCTATGGTTATCATCCCTTTATGCCACTTTTGAACACATCGAGCTTGTACTAACCAAGGTCATCCTACCAAGATTGGAAACGCTGCACCATAGGAATGCGGTCGCACTACTAGATAGGTAACGCAAAACTCCAATCCAGCTATTATAGTCTTTACTCCTTGAAGTAGACCTAATGGTTTCACTCGACGTTGATCTGCTACTCGCAACATGATATTTGTGGGCTCTAAACCCTTTAGGCCCAACTCTTCCATTGTGTGTTCAGTCATGAGATTCACCGCAGCTCCTCCATCTAGCTGTACCCCCATGACCTGATGATGCCCAATTTCTACCGTAATAATCGGAGCCTCAGAATCCATAAACATATCAATGTGACTTGCACTCCTATTTCCAAAGGTTCTTTAGGAGTCACTTCTTTTCTCACCCGCGAACGTCGACGTGCAAGTCGGATACATCTGCTTTCGACATATTGGAGAGATCTCCGCTAATGTAGGTAGACTAATAGACACCTCACACCGTTCCAATATATCCCATAAATCAAATTGAGGTTTTGGATCAACTTTAGCACCTATCCCGACCTTCTTAGCACGTGGTACTTTTAATCTATCAGGGAAAGGTGTTACACCAAGTTGGAAGTGAGGGCCTTTTCCTACGCGTGCTATGGGAGGTTGATCAGACGATTGCTCATCCGACACTGGCTCTTGACTCTCTGCAACTTCCTCTAAAGATGCCTCCTTAAGCATGCTTACTTTTCCTCCTTCTAATTGGGTTGATTTCGGCAAGCTTTCTGCAGTCCTTTGCACTTTCCCCTGGGATCTAGTGACAACTCCCACCATTGGATGATTATGAGAAAATACCAACTTGCTGCTTCGTCTTTAAAAGTTGCCGAAAAGATATGCAGCTTTTGATCTTGATCAATTATCTCGTTAGCAACACATGTCACCTCAAACTTTTGTAAATGCGCATCAGGATCCTCGTCCCAAAGTCCCGCAAATTGCACAAAGTCGGCTAACCGGATTGTTGCTCTTTGTGCTGGAACAGCCATTTGGAAAAATGGTAATACCTCAAGAGTTGGATCGTCCCAGAAATTTAAAGCTCTAGGTCTTACCCTAGGTAATCGCGGATAGCTTCTAAGTCCTCTAGGCACACTACCGCTAGTGCCTGCAATAGTCTCTCTTTCTTCTCTTGTTGGGATATCAACTTGTACAGGTCGATTGCTGACTCCTAAATCCCTTATTGTTTGGTCATCACATGAAAGATCTTCCCCGCTTAGACTAGAAGGAACGCTAACCTAAAATTGACCGCCGCTATCCAAGGATCTTCCTTGTGTCACGTTCGGTTCTTGCTCTCTCAACAATAGGTTCACTAACTCTAATTGCGCAGCGAGATGGATTTCAGCTCGTTCAACCCTCCTTTTCCTCCTTTCTTCCCTTGCTTGTCTTGGGTCAATTGTTCGACCCTGAGTAGACTCACTCATGCACTTCTTACTTCCTGAGGTTCTTCGTGATTCTCTGGATTATCTAGCTTGATGGACCTTAAAATTGCCTTGATAAACCACTTCCACCAGATTGGTGCATGGAACAAACCAAAGGGCTCTATGGATCTAAGATAATCCTTGTAGTATGTAGCCTTGATCTTACGTATCACATCACTGGGAAACCGTGGTGTTGGGTAATATTCTTGAATGAATATGTCCTCCCACTCTTGTCGTTCTTCTTCGTACGGAACCCAGTTAGCAAAACTCTCCAAACAATCACATGTCTTAACCAATGCCCCTCTCTCATTTGACTCCTCGCGGCCACTCCTAAGTCCTTCTGATCCTAGGAGTCGTGCCGTTTTTTTTTTTGAACTCCTAAACCCTGGTTCTCACACGCAAAATATATGCGCCGAGATATCCCGTAGCTACTAACTAGCTAGTGATCTCCCGGCAAACGCACCAAAAAATGACTGGCCTTCCTACTCTCTAGTCCAACGCACTAAATACCCACTAAAACAGTGAATGCGTCCTAAATAACAACCACACACAGCCTAAATCCTAGAAACACACACCGAAAATACATCTTTTTGTATGAAATATTTTACAATGTTTTATTCACACACACCCACACGGACACACAAATGGAAAAGAACAAACTACTACGACCCAACAGATCATCAAGACACAACTTCACCATTCTAAACTCAATAAAGAAATTTAATGTCAAAATGATTTTGTGTAAGTTGTTTCCACCAAGAATTTAATGAAAAAGAACCGATATTTCCAACACTTCCACGTTTCAGTCAATCTGCAACAGCATCACTGCATTCAACATTTGGCTAATCTTCACTTCACTCCACTCTCTCTTTCACACTTCAAAACTCTTTCTTTCTTTCTTCTCTTTCTCTACTCATTATTCTCGTGAACTCTCTTCTTCTTCTTCTTTCTTTCTCTTCCTCCTCCTGAAACACAAACACAAGAATAATGCATACAATCTAATACATTCTCTCACACTCTCATGCTTTTACTTTTAAGTATGCACCATGTCAAAGTGATCAAATCTCTTTCTCTCTCTTTCCTATTTTGCATGTACACACATAGCGTAGCCATATTGCCCTCTCTCTTCTTTCCTTCTTCTTCTACCCACACACAATGTCTCCTCTACTTGCTATGGTTCCCCACCTTCTCTCTCCTCATTTTACCATGAGAGCATGGAAACCTCCCACATGCACACACACGTTTCTTTCTCTCTCTCACAGTCTACCATGGGTGGCCTTCCTAGGTGTATGCTTACTCTCTTCATGAGCATCCCTTTAGCGGCCTGGCCAAGGGCCGCTATTATGGACCTTGCCTATGTGTGTGCCTGCCTGCTCCAAGACTCACGCATGGCCTTACTCCAAGCCACATGCACAGCCGGCCTCGCTTTCCATTGCGTAGGCTAGCAATCTGCCAACCAACCCTCATGCTAATGAGCCGGCCCTGTGAGGCTCACTCACCTTTGGTGGTCAATCCCAGCAGCTGTGGCGCAAGGCCAAAGACCTCAAGCGTATCCGCACGCTAGGCGGTCTAGCCGCATAAGGCGACCACACCACTACCCTCCACGTGCTCTTTGTGCAGGCCTATGCCCACTAGGCGACCAACCCTGTGGCGCACGGCACACAGCCCTACCGGGGCTCCATTCTCTCATGCTTTCCAGTGCCACCTCCAGCCGAGCGAAACCTCAAGGCTCACTCCATCGAGCCCCTCTCCAAGGCACGTCGTTGAAGGATCTCCATTGCTAAAGCAGCTCGCCAGCCTCATACGTTTACGACCACGGCCTCCTACCAACCCGTCAAGCCACGAGCAACGTAGCGCAAGTGCCATGAGACACTCCCAACCTGTACCCTGATGCGGCCTTGCCTAGGCACACCCAGCTGCAGATGACCAGCCGGCTCACGCGCAAGGGCTTGGCCTCTCTGTGTTGTGCAGGTCGACTTGGCCAAGGAGCCTACGTGCAACGGCCGACGCTCTTCCTTGTGATGCGTAGGCGGCCAACCCGCCTACTCCATGCGTAAGAGTGCAGCCCTATTGTGTTGCACTGTGGCAGCCCCCCAGGCCATGGTTAACCCTGTGCGTAGGCCTGCCTCATGCGCTCAAGGCATGGGCGCATTCACATCGATGCGGCCTCTATAATGCGCAAGCCATGGCGGCCTCTCCTTCACGTCTAGCTCCAAGGTCTCCGCCACCTTCTTCGCGCAGGCGCCAGGCCTTCTCTCTTTCTCATACAAGACACGCACACACCCATACTCTTTCTCTCTCTTTATGTACAGAATTCATTAACAACAACAACAAACGTACAGACTTACCTCCTCCTCCTCCTCCTCGTTTCCTTAGCGTTTGGAGAAAGAAACGTCCCTCTCTCTTTCTCTTATATTCTCTCAAGAGGGTACCAACGGGTGCTAAACTACCCACCCCTCCATTTTTTAATTTGGAATTTTTCATTTGTAACCACATTAAGGTCTCCAAACTTGCGTTCCCACCTAACCATCCTCAAAGCTTGAGCTCAAAACTCATCATACTAACCCTCGTTCTCTTCCCCTCGATCTCTCTCTTCTCTCTACCCACTTACATACAACCTCCTCTTTATGTACAAAATAATATTAATCGTCACCATTCCCATGTAATGTGCTTACACCAATGGACAACATCGACAATCATGATGCATGCAAATACCATGACATTCCACACACATATGGTTTCAAATACTATGGAAATGCATCCAAAATGACCATAATTGACCCTATTTAAACCCTAAAAATTGCTAAAAATGGCTTCAATCCAGGGGTCATCAAGAGTGCACTTGAAGCATCTACAAATGCTTGTGCAACTTCTTCAAAACATAAAAAGGAGGGTGACAAAATAAAAGTCCTTGATGTAAGCACAATAGCAGCTGAAGACATGGCAGGCTCTTAGGTGCAAGAAGAGAAGCAATCACTTGCAAAGAAGAGAAAGGCAAAGCACTCTACAAAGGTTCAAGAAATCTCTTCAAAGAGGCAAAGGACAAAACCAGCAAGTGGTTCAAAGGAGATAGATGCGTCCGATGACGAGCTAATGGAGGTTGAGACTCTAAACAAGGGCAGCAAAGCAATTATCTCATTAGAAATAAAGAAGGGATATTATCCCTTTGGTCTAAATGAGGTCTTCAGCATTGATGTGATGAAATGTTATCCTGCTCCTTAAAACTATGTGTATAGAAGGTTAAATAAGGATTGGGTTCGTATTTTGACCCAAGACTTTATTGAGGACCCAAAGCAAGAGGAAATACTTGCAATTTTGATGCCCTATAATCGTGCTATGAAACAACCCCTTGATAAACTCGCAAAAGAAGATATTCATAAAGTTGAATATTGGATTATCTCTAGTCAACACTCCATTAGTGCTGTAAAAAGCTTGCAGGCTCTAAATATGGCTAAAGTGACCCCTCAACTGCGTCAGCAATTTAGGTTCAAGAGATCAAAGATAATTGTAAATTGCCCGCCCAAGATTTCTCGTGACATTTCCAAGGATGCAAATTTATCTGTTGCAAAGTCAATGCAAAAGGAGCCATTCCTTGATCAACTTCTACAAGCTCGAGGACAATGGCATGCAAACGGTCGTCCTAGTAAACCTTTGCCTAGTGTTAATCAACCCAAGATGGACGAGTCTTGGAAGGTACTCTTTTGATTCTTTGCTATATCTTGGTAAATCATAGACATACATTACTTCTTCTTTACTTTTCATAATATCTTTTACGGATCTATAGTTTCAAGTGTAGCAGTAGCATAAGAAAGATGCATGTAAGGCTTCTTCTCAAACTGCATAAATTTAATAGTTTGGTTTGAAATTGAACTTCAAGCCTCACCTCTCTATGATGGTGTAGCACTTGCATATCTAATTGTGGCTCGAACTTAAGTTGGAGCCTCACTTGCAAGTGCTAGATTTTTATACGGAGGTGACGCCCAAACCTAAGATCGAGCATCACCATTATATACTAGTTTAGCACTGGCGAGTGAGGCTCAAACTCAAGTTTAAGCATAACCTCCAAATGATTGAAAACCCATAGATGCATGATTCCTCCTAATATTTTGTGATATCTATAGTGAGGGGGCTAACTTCTTACTTTGCAACTTTGCAGGCCTTTGTGGAGACCACGGAGCACACACTACATAAGAATTTTGTCAAAAATGATTTACACTTACTTCTATGTGATGATGATATATGGCAGAATTGGGTTAAGATCATGAGGCAAAAGGCTTGCTACCAAATACAAAGGGTGAAACTCAAACTAAAGGTCTTGACCAAACTTCCAACTTTGAAGAGTGGGAAAATTCAGCAGGCACCAGGAACAGTCACACTAGGCCCAACGTTGTTTAGGTGCATTTTAGGCCTTCAAAAGAGTGAAGTTTTGGACATTCAAACAGCACTTCTTGACAAGAGAATATTGCTTAAAAAGGGAAAGCAAACCCATCAAAGAATGGATATGGAGGAGTTGGCTTGGAAGCTAAAAACAGATCGAGTTCTCAAAGATGCAATAACCGCCTTCTATTTTGATCTGACAAGGGAAAAGATGACTTGGGAACAAGTGTGTGAGACATATAAGCTAGGGGAGTATGAGTATAATCAATTGAGGAGCTACAGCCAGTCCTTTGTTAGGGATTCTCTCAATCGTTCAAAAAAAAATCCTTCACTTCCAAAAAGTGTAGTAACTTTACTGAATCACCTATATAGAGCATCTATGGGTATTGTATCTCAACAAAAGTCTATTCCTTGGACAATTAGGGGGGTGTGTTTTGATATGACAAAGATTATAGCCTTCTGTAGTGAAGAGCATGTACCATTTCAACTGGCAATCATAGACCTACATGGTACAAAGGAGCAGCTCTCGTTAGAATTTTTCTCTAACTTGGCACTTGCTTTGAACACACTAAACTCACAATATGAATATATTCTTGCACTGTGTTTTATTGATTTCATCACCATTGGAATGCTTATCGAAGGGATTTCTAGCCAGTCACAACAAAGGTGCACTATGAATTTAGCGTGATCCACACACAAAAAGATGATGCCTGGACATCTGGAACAGTTGAGATTGCAACAGTTATTCTTTTCATCAGCAAGGTTGACAAGTTTGAGGCCATTGATAAGGTTCTCACAAAAAATGTATTCATCTCAGGCTCTAGTGGCCAAAATAGAGAATTCGACAAAGGCTTTAT
The DNA here is from genome assembly GCF_041138505.1 of Cibotium barometz. Lineage (NCBI taxonomy): Eukaryota > Viridiplantae > Streptophyta > Polypodiopsida > Cyatheales > Cibotiaceae > Cibotium > Cibotium barometz. The sequence continues at coordinate 5,662,416 of NC_141073.1, forward strand.
TGACGGTCTCATCACAAGATTTTGTCATGATGAACAGAGCTATGTTGTAGAGATATATTGTGGTGGAGTTGTGCTAGAGGAGAGCTTGCTAAAGAAGAGACGATGTATTGCTTTATGCAAAGATGATTTGGAAGCGATGGCAGTAGAGATATATTGTGGTGGAGTTGTGCTAGAGGAGAGCTTGCTAAAGAAGAGACGATGTATTGCTTTATGCAAAGATGATTTGGAAGCGATGGCATTAGAATCAAAGTGCTCTATTCTTTTAGACGGTCACCTGTCCTTGCAAGAGTGGTGTGGTGCAAGTGGTGGCACCAAAAAGCAAACACTAGATGATGCAGAAAAAGAGAACCTTCAAAATCTTCACATTGACGACCCGCCAAGTACAGAGGAGGAAGACGAAGGTGATGATATTGACAACAAAAATGACACAGATGATGATAAAGAAGTTGGGGATGCTATAGACTTTGAAGATGCAGGGCAAAGGAATGAAGAGGACCAAGGGAATGATGCTCTATGCAATGAGGATGCCGAAGACAATTTTGAAGATATTCGAAGGCATGAAAATGATGATATTCGAAGGGATGATAAAGAAGTTGGGGATGCTATAGACTTTGAAGATGCAGGGCAAAGGAATGAAGAGGACCAAGGGAATGATGCTCTATGCAATGAGGATGCCGAAGACAATTTTGAAGATATTCGAAGGCATGAAAATGATGATGAAGGTGGGAATGATGATGATATATTGGATACTGCAAAAGACATGGAAGCTACAAATGTTGGGGTTGCTATGGCCGTTGAGACGATTGGGGATACAGATGTCAACAAGGCTTTCCATGCTCATAAAGTGCATTGATAGTGCTTATTATGAATGTATAACGAATGGTGATCATTGAAAGGAGCTTATCAACAACTAATATTAGCATAGGTTTTGTTCAAAGTGTGGATTTGTTGAAATAATTATTAGTCTTTTGATTAATACATTGGCTTTTTGGATTCACTTTTAACATTTTTCTATTAAAGTGAATATTTCTATTCTATTTATCCTTTATTTTATGCCAACGTCTGGTACAAATGATGATGCACACTTACTATTAAGAAATTACTCCATATCCTAGTGTAGCAGTGAGGCTCAAAATTAAGTTTGAGCCTAATACAAATGATGACGCACACTTACTATTAAGAAATTACACTTACTCCATATCCTAGTGTAGCGGTGAGGCTCAAACTTAAGTTTCAGCCGTACCTCCACTTATGTCCAACCTTGGGGATGTCTTCCAACACAAGACACAATCTCAAGTTGAGCGATCTTTACGTTGCCCATGTAAGTGAGGCTCAAACTCAAGTTTGGCCCTTTTGTTATGGTTCCTAATTCATTATGGTACATCACTCGAAGTTGAGTAATCTAAGTTTGGATACAAAGTATATGTGTAGATATAAAAATGACTAGTATTGTATTAGCCTTGGTGTATTATTTAAATCCTAAAAGTAATAGTATTTTATTTTAATCTTACAGATATATACAAAGAAGGAAAAGATGAAGATAACATTGCTCAACTAGAACATCATCATGAAAGCCCTACTAGAGAGATTAAATCTCATGATTCAAATGCTAGAAATAATGAAGACAACATGGTGGAGGTAGATCACATCGATGATTCAGCTTTGCAAACATCTTCAAGGCCTTCAAGTGATAGGACTAAAGAGACTAAGGACATTCCTGATTTGCAAGTTAATGTTGAGGCTAGTGAGAATAAAGATAAAGTTAATGAAGAGCTTCAACAGACTTTTGCAACCAAGGAGAGACAAGAAGAGATTATCGAACAAATTGATGAGGCTACATATGCTACGAATAAAGGGAAAATAGTTGAAATCAAGGACTCTGTGGTGGCAAAGGGTGCCAAGAAAACTAAAGGTAGATCTTTTTCAATAGGATGTTATTTAAGATGATTTATTCAGCAATTTTGTGTGTTAAAAAGTATGTTTCTCAGCGAGAGTTGTTTTTGCAGGTACAGCTGCTTCTAACAATCACAAGTTAAGTGCACAAGAAATAGAGCAACGTGTTGAGGAGCTGCGTTCCCATACACAAAAGAGTAGGCCTCTAGGAAGTTTATATTCTTTTGAGAGAGATGGAGATAGATTAGTATTTCAATCTTCACCAATCAATAGGGAAATGCAATCAAGTCTAGGAGCCATCGTCATAGATGAGTATGGGAGCATGAAACGAAAGTAAACTTGTGGATGTTTTGTTGTAATTAGCTCTCATTGATAATGTAGGATCACTTGTTTTAATATTGTTAAGTATGTAAACACATTAAAGTGTTATCATTCTTCTGTATTGTATGCAGAAAATATTCCTCGTATCACCATAAAGAAACATGCACTTATACTTGATCTTAATGGAGTTTTACTCAACAAGGAAGAGAAGAGGCATCCCCAAACAAATTGTATTCGAATTGATATTGGTCGCACCACAGTTGTTATTCGCCCCGGGTGTTTTGAATTTTTGGATGACATTTGCCAGTACTTTCATGTTGGTATTTGGTACACCATGCTACACAAGAATGTTTGTGCCTATGTAAACTCTCTTGAACAGTATGCACATAAGAAATATCATTTCTTTATGGTGTGGGGACATGAAGAATGTTATATCCATAATCTTCATCCATAATCTTCGAAAAGTGTATAGGCCAGATAAGCCTACTGTTGAGGCTATGTTTAAACCTTTACTCAAGGTTTGGAATCAGTGCCAAGATATTTGCAATAAGAAGAATACATTGCTTATTGATGATAGCCCTTTCAAGGGATGTGTTAATCCAAAAGACAACTGTCTCTTCCCTGAAAGTTTTCAAGGAGGGCATGACTACGTACTATGCAATGACCTTCTACCCTACCTTTTAAATCTAAATAATACAAATAACATTAGGTCTATTATTTTGCTTAATTGGCTAGGTCAATCTCCTATCACACATGGCCATAATTTATTTATCGATTTTCAAGATGTACTGGAAGAATGGCTCCAATTCACCTCCCTATTTTTGCGAGAAGAGCTCAATGAATATTCAGATGAAGTGGAAAACTCATCTTCTGCATCTTCACACTTACAATTGTATGGTGATAAGCTAAAGTATGTCCAATCAAGAGGGGAAAAAAGAGAAGTAGAATCCATAAGCAAGGATCTAGCAATGTTGGCATCCAAAGCTAGAGTACCATTACTATCCAAAGACCAGCTAAGCTCGTTAAAAGTGTGTTACAAAAGAAGGATTTTGAGTGATCAACACGCTATTGCTTATGCTACTCGCTTGGGATATGATCGTGGTCATCTCATAAGTGGAGTTGCAGCAAAAGCATACATATCAAGGCTACAAAAGGCTTACTTGAGCTTATGGGTAGGATAATGTCTGGTTTCCTTAAACATTGAGTGACAGTATAATCAGATTCCAACCTAACCCGTACTAGTTGTTGCTGCAGGTCGAAAAGGAAACCATTTCTGAGGTCTAAACGTGCAGTTTGAAGTATGGGATCTGCACAAATATCAAGACTTGTTGGGTGCAGAATGTTTGGAGCCATTCTGTACTAAAAGCCCATAAGATAGACTTAGGCTTTGGCCAAAACAATGTGCTTAGATGGGTTTAATCTTTGGATTGTATGAGCCAAATCTTTACACTATTGTATCAAGAAATCAAATGCCTCCAAACTTACTGTCATTTGATTATCTCTTTTGTCAATATTTGCAATTCGATTGCAATGAAGATGTGTTTGTTTTTTATTGAAGATATTGCCTTGTCAAGGTGTAAAGCTATGAATATCATAATTTAATTTGGATAGACTCAATTATCTCAACAGTGAAAATCTTTTATACATCATATTCAATAAATTTGATGAAATTTAGCATTGACAATATACTCGCTCTTTTATTTTTTTGGTTGAACTAATGAGGTATTGGAGCGTTTGTCTATGAAGGTTTAAGACCATCCATATCATGGATGAATTTATGTTGTTGGCACATAATATATTTATTCAAAATTTTGAATGTCCATTAACTAAACATTTTGTTTTCAACAGGATATGTTGAAGCATCATATAGCTTTGATTTCAAGTGTACAGAAAACTTACTATTGAGGTGGCACCAATCATTGGTGACTCATGTACCTAGAAGCAAAAGAGTTCCACCACCCCCAGATACAATAAGGAAACAAAGAAGAGTATTGATACTTGAACTCAATGGTGTTTTACTTAAGACCATTGAGATGCAACATGGTGATGTAGGTCCAGACTGGGCCAAACATATGCATCTTGTGGAAGAGAATACAAGTGTTTGGCATTTGATTCGCAAAGATGCATTCACTTTCCTTGATTTTTGTATGCAATGGTTTGAGGTATGGATCTGGAGTACTAATAGACTACAAAAAGGACTCGATGCATTCTTGAGTTGTGCTTTCCTCGGCACCATCAAAAGTTTAAGGTCGTAGTAGCAGGGCAGGAAGCATGTCAAAAGACGAATCTTCTAATTGGATATCGATTTGTATACCACAAAAACTTGGATGTAGCATGGAGAATTTTTCATGACCTAGATGGAAATAACACGCTAATTTTTTATGATACCCTCTACGATGTAATGTGGAATATGCCCGGAACCTACTTGATTTTTCCAAAGATGTGGAATCAAAATATAGAGGAGCTTCAAAGTTTTTTGGAGACAACAATCAGCGCATGGTTACTTGGTTGGATTTATGCAAAGAACAAACGGGAGTATACTTGCAACACTTTAGTAAATGAAGCAGCTTATGATAGAGAAACTTTGTATGTATTGGAGCAATACATGAGAAAACGCTATGTTTGAGATACAATTTGTACTCAATTTATATCTAGACAAAGTGTCTAACGAAGGGTTTTTGTCTTTGGATGAATTGTAAACTTGAATGTAACAATCTCATTGAATGTAACAAGTGTTCTTTGGCATTATCATCCCATGTTTTTACTTCAATGTCCCTCAAATTTGAGCATATATATCATGATTTATAATATTGATATAGTGTCTAAGATGGGTTTTTATCTGTGGATCAATCGTAAACTTAGCACATTGTTACTGTCATTGAGATTTACTTTTTGTATTATTGTTTCTAACACCACACCCTTTAGAGATCTCTCATTTCTAAGGTTCCTTTTTTAATGATATTTAGAATTCTTTTGGCAAATTAAATAAACCCCATGTTTTTACTTCAATGTCTCAAAGTGGAGATAGTATTTAACATTATCTTCTTCATATGAAAGGTGTTGTATAATCTCAATTTAGTTTATTGTCATGTTTCCCTTGTCCTTCCAATATTGTTGCATTGACGTATGTATCTATACAACTACAAACAAATACACCAAATAGTTGTGTCAAGATATAATCTAATGGCACAAAGAGTGCACCAACAAATAGATGTTAGCTCAAACTACATAAAAATACCGAGTTTCCAACCAATCCTATAAGAAATGGGACTCGAATAATTCCCTAAATTCCTAAATTTGTCTTAGGTGGTCCATGTAGCTAGATAGTCTTTCAAGGCGGAATTCTAGCTCAACGCGATTCCATTGTTGTTTCTATTTTTAGTCGATCCTAAAGGAGGCTACATGTATATAGATCTGTACACTTGGGGGTCTATGGCCTCTTTGGTCAAGTGATTTCCTCAAGCCATGCCTTTCGGTTTTCATTGTTAGCCTCTCGTTTCTCCTTCTTTCTCTTGTGTATTTAATAGGTCATGTCCATAGTAGTGTTTCAGATTTCCACCTTTAAAATAACGTTGTATCTTAGTCCTATCTAGGGTCTCTATTTTCATTGCACCTTGAGGAGAAATTTCCATGACACAGTATCCAAGGTCTCTATTTTCTTGCACCTTGAGGAGAAATTTCTATGACAAAGTAGGGACCTTAGCCTCTATCCTTAAATTGTTTTTTGGTGTTCATGACACTATACACATGAGTACCATATCTCCTACCTTCATGCATTTGTCCTTTACTTGGTCATTCAACCACTACTTGCTGTGTGTTTTCAACCATTAGTGTAGCTAATCCTCGATTAGGCAACAAAGATAGGTTAGATCTAGGTGCTAACATGCAAGGGAGAGGCCCATGCGTTTTGTGTCCAATCGGCCACAAGACTCACATTATGTTCAACACATCATGGTAAACAAATCTCAATCCATAACCGTGAGTTATTTTCAATTAAAAATTTATAGTGGAACTAAACCTACAACTTACACGTTTTATATGGGACCCCCAACGTATAACGTAGAATCATCCTAGTAACTAAACCTGCATCTTGTAAGTTTTATATCTGATCCCCAGCATACAATGGAATAGTGCATCATTCTTTGGAGAGGAGAATCGGATTATGGAAACTAGTTGTCTAGTCAACTATGGCGAAAGAAAACCATAACACTTTGTCCACAAAATGGTACATTATCCTTGGGAGGGATGGCTTGTGGGGGCCACTAATTCTGTAGTCAGTTGGTGAAATCAAACCACAATACTTTGTCCAACAAAATGGTTTTACTATACCCTTGGTAGACATGGACACCTTGTACCTTTCATCATCCTAAGCCTCATCCAATTGCTAGATACCCATCAAGATGTTAAAATCTCAAGGCTTCTATGAGAAAACCATTCTATCTAGTCCCAAAAATTGCACCGTCCACATCACAAACCCCCAAGACAAACAAGGTTAGGTGGAAACCCTAACACCCAATCCTATCCCCATAGGGAAAACTTGGATGCCTCCCAACAAATATTCTAAAAGCTCCAAACATCTACAAAGGAAACCCCTACATTTGGGTTCCAAGGTCAAGGAAACCTAGACCCATGCCTCTACAAACACACTATCAAATGTCAAATCTAAGATGGAGTGGAGACTTGTAACCATGCCTTTGACAACATCCCTAAAGATTAACTATGACTGAAGAGTAGTGGTGGCCTCCGCCTCGACTTACGTCTCACTCACATGATGCTGACACCACATTTAAAGGCAAATAAAAAAAAATCCATGGATGTATCACCAAGTCCATTGGGTGTGGTGTTTGTGTACCCTATCAATTCGAATCAAAGAAGAGACACCCTTGGGACCAAAACCCCAAGACAGCTTTGTCAAGCCATGTCAAGGCTCACATGGATCACCATGGTCCCACAACACCCCCACGCACCATGCTGTACTACCAACTCACTAGCTAGAATGCCAAAGACTCATCCACCACACCTGTAAGATTCCTCCCCCAACCCCTTTTTGATGTCTAGTATCTTCCCCTGTAATCAATCCCTCTTCAGAAATATAAAGACCTTGTTTCTAACTGTTTTAACTTAGAGAGAGAAAATATTCTAGAGAGAGAATATTCAGATTTTTAAAATTTTTGGATAGAAAATTATCTCATCTTATTAAAATGAATTCCCCTGAAACAGAAATTCAGAAAGATTTTTCCAATGTGCAATTGGAATTAATTGGAAATAGGTATAAAGAACCTTAGTCTAAGGGTCTAGATTTTCAGAAATTTTTGGATTATGGTCCAATTAAGGTTCCTATGGGCCAATAGCATCAATCCATGTGTAGGGAGGAGATAAATCCAATTTGTAAAAGAAGATACCCAAAAATGAGTAAATGCTCACATACGATGAAGAGTTGAAAATGTACAAGATTTATTAGTAAAAAACTATGAGCAATATTAAAAATATGAGATATTTTGGGTATCCAAAAATGAGTAAATGCTCACATAAGATGAAGAGTTGAAAATGTACAAGGTTTATTAGTAAAAAACTATGAGCAATATTAAAAATATGAGATATTTTGGGTATCCAAAAAGGAGTAAATGCTCACATAAGATGAAGAGTTGAAAATGTACAAGGTTTATTAGTAAAAAACTATGAGCAATATTAAAAATATGAGATATTTTGGGTATCCAAAAATGAGTAAATGCTCACACAAGATGAAGAGTTGAAAATGTACAAGGTTTATTAGTAAAAAACTATGAACAATATTAAAAATATGAGATATTTTGGGTATAATGATTCCATTTTGACACATATGTAAGGAAGGGGAATTCTTTAAAGGAGGTGCATATTTCACATGCTTGAATGAGTTTTAAACTCATAAAAATTGAGATATTTCATCTCTCCTCTCTCCTCATTCAAGTCTAGTTCCAAAAAGTTAGCTTAACTGACCTAAAAATGGTCAAAAAGTGACCAAACTGGCTTGGAAAATTCTAGAATCAGTTTGTTTGGTTAGGAGCTCAATTTTTCCTATAAATAGAAGCCTCCCCCTTGTTGAAAAATATAGTGTGTAGTGCATTGTTACTCTACTTCACCTAAGCCAAGAACTGTGAATTCATTAATAATTCACTAGTTTTTGACACTTCCCTCTTTCTTCAATCCCCATTGGTGGCTCCATCAACATACTAAACCAATTGATTGGTTGGGGGTCTCTACCGTGAACAAAGAATCAAGCAAATTATAAGGTAAGTATAGTGAATTTTGATCTTTTCTATAATTTCTCAATGATTCTCTCTTCTCAACCCTCTCAAGCTTGAGAAGCTTAATTGGTATGGTTTTTGAAATGCTATTGAAGTTAATTAATTAATGATAGTAAAGAATTACATAATTTTCCATTTATGTTTAATTCTAATGGTTTTTTCTCTCTCTCACTTAAGAAGTGGTCATACTCATGACCCATTCTCAATCCAAATGAAGCTTTTCATAAAGCTTTTTCTTAATCCAAGATTAATCTATGCTTGAGAATAAATTAATAGTTTTTTTATATCTATGCTTTTAGTTTATGATTAATTTTTATTTAATCCATTAAGGGTTAATGATCCAATTAGGGATCATTCTAATCATTCCCTTAAAGATAACCTATCTTTTAAAATAATTGAGGTCTATTAGTTATAGTAGCGGAGCTATGGCAAAATTTTATAAAAATATACACATAAAATAATTTCATTCAAAGCATGAAAAGAGGATTTCCTACCATATTCTAGGAACTATCATCCTAGATTAATTAAATGAATTTTATTATGCATAGAGATGTGGATGTTTGCATGTAGATGTAGATGTATGGATGTGAGTGTGAATGTGGATGTGGATGTATGCATGGAGATGTGAATGTATGCATGTAGATGTAGATGTATAGATGTGGATGTGAATGTAGATATGGATGTATGCATGTAGATGTAGATGTATAGATGTGGATGTGAATGGAGATATGGATGTATGCATGTAGATGTAGATGTATAGATGTGGATGTGAATGTGGAGGTGGATGTATGCATGTAGATTTAGATGTATGGAGGTGAATGTGAATGTGGATGTGGATGTATGCATAGAGATGTGGATGTATGCATGTATGGATGTGAATGTGCATGTAGATGTGGATGTATGGATGAGGATGCATGGAGATGTGGATGTATGCATGTAGAAGTAGATGTATAGATGTGGATGTAAATGGAGATGTGGATGGATGCATGTAGATGTGGATGTGAATAGAGATGTGGATGTGAATAGAGATGTGGATGTATGCATGTAGATGTAGATGTATAGATGTGGATGTGAATGTGGAGGTGGATGTATGCATGTAGATGTATATGTATAGATGTGGATGTGAATGTGGAGGTGGATGTATGCATGTAGATGCAGATGTATGGAGGTGAATGTGAATGTGGATGTGGATGTATGCATAGAGATGTGAATGTACGCATATAGATGTGGATGTATGGATGTGAATGTGCATGTAGATGTGGATGTATGGATGAGAATGCATGAATGTGCATGTAGATGTGGATGTGAAAATAGATGTATGGATGTAGATGTGGGTGTATGGATGTGAATGTGGATGTGGATGTGGATATATGTATGGATGTGAATATATGATATGTGATGTGAAGGAATCTGAAGTGATGAGATGGAAAATGATGTGATGGGATGAGTATACATATAAATGGAATATGGAATAAGTAATGTGGAGATTGATGAGGGATAATGCGGAAAATTGAGAATTAATATAGAAACTGTATTGTAAACTGTTTGTAAATGCTGTTTGTAAATGACTGTTTTATGTCAAGAATGCTGGGAAAGCATTTTGACCATCTTGTGATTAAGGTCGTGGAGACCTAACTGATAAAGTTGCAACTGCTGACGGAGAGTCAATGGAGGACCTCTCGCGTAGCAAGGTCGGCCGAGGTCTTGACCAGCCTCGGTGCGATTAAAATGGTGAGCTTCCGGTATGGTGGATGAGGGGCCAAGGAAGCGGCCTATGAGTGAAGCGCTAGGTCACCTGCGAAGGATCCTAGAGGGTGCTGACCATACGGTGCTCGGGCTCTGGGTCGCCTAGGATACCCACGCGTGCGTCGAGGAAGATATTGGAACAAGGAGTAAGAGTTGTTTTCTGAAACCGGGCATGGATCTGGTTGACTGACCTTGCTGGTCCTCAATGGATGAGTCCATGGCTCTTTATATGGTGATGGATCCGTAAATCGAGACTCAAATTCTGTTACTACGATAGATAAAGCAAATCCCAGATAGTAATTGTTCTATGGATAGGAATCAACGGCTGTGCCTCTTGATGGGGAAAAAAACGTTGATCCCAATGATCCAAATGTAAGTTTCTTCCTTGATCTGACCAAGTATCTTTATAGATGCAGTCGGATCTGTTTGATCAGTAAGGGTTTGACTACGTTAGAGTAAAAGTTTTCCTGGTGGAATCACCCGTGCTTTCCGGTAAAGGAAGTTTTTCCGAGTTTGGTTTTGGAACAACCGACGGATTAGTCTCTTATCCGGATATCCATGGGTGAGGCCCCGAATGTGGGACCCCTGTCCCGCGCGAGAAGTGCTACTTCTGCTGCCAGTATCCTGAATCCGTTGCTCGGTGGGAACAGGGATCTCATAGTTGGTATCAGAGCCAGGTTAATGATGAGTTCTATTTAATGATGAGTTCTATTTAAGGGAGAATTATCCCCGTATTCTGTTGGGTTGACCAGAATATAAGGAACCCCAGAATACATTAAATCTTAAGAAAAAGAGTTGTCCTCTACTTGGCGAGATGAGGACATCTCGCACTTTTCAAGTGGGGTAGAATGTAAGATTCTTCCCCCAGCCTTCGAGGTATACAGGAGTAAGAACCTCCCTTTCTGATCTTATAATTATTCTCTCTCTAAAATAAAAGAAAGATTCTATTTAAAAAAGGAAGAACCTTTTCCCAGAATAATTCTCAGGAGTCCCACCTATTTTAAGGATTCAGAACAATGAGTTCAGAAGTGAGAATCGATGTTTTGGATATCAAGGTTTTGGTCTTCATTCGGCCCAAAAGAAGTTCTTTATCTCTTGGGAAGTATAAGAAGTTATCCCCAGATATTGTGGACCAAAGAAAGTAGGTAACTTAGCCTACGAACTTCTTTTATCTCCTGCCTTCTATAGAAATATGTGCCAAACCCAAATCATGGAAAGACGGTAAAACTTCAATGGCAGGTTACCGTTGGCTTCTAAGTTACGCTAGCTCCTTCCTTTATATAAGTCGTAACTTTTACTTATCGCTCACAGTAATCTTACTTCCATCGATCTCCCTTCTTCTTAATCTCCTTCATGGCTTGGCAACAGGAATTAGTTTTATCCATGATGATTTCTCACCTTCAAGACGCAAGAGAGTCTGTGAAGAAAGATTTTATAGAACAGTATGAGCGCTCACTTTTTCCTCACCTAGGAACTTCTGTAGCTCAGACCAATTTTCGGACCTATCAAAACATAACTAGGGTAACACCCTGGGGTCAGCAGCACTTTCGTAACAATGTCCGCTTGGCCATGGTTATTGAAGCTTTGGGTTTGGGTCCCCGATACTACTGCGTCATGAGATCAAGGCATCTTGGGTTTTCTGAGCGGGTCTTCTTACTAGCGTGTTTTCTTCCTCATCAGAAGATATGCCTTTACCCCGTTTTTGGCTTGCCTCTCAGAGGTCCTTTTGTTAGATCACCTCATACCACTGAGATAGGTGCGGCAATAACCAGCAGAATCATTCCCATAGATGAGTTACCCTATACTTGTGCAGCTTGTGAGTGTTGCTTTTGTGACCATATGATGGACGGGCGTATGGAAGTGTAAAGAGTTCTTCTATCTTTACTGTATAAGTTCTGAGAATAAATAAAGTTTAAATCTTGTTCTTATTTTGAATCTTACTCTCTTTAATACTTTTCTTGGTGGTTAATCTTGATTAAAAATTTTCTCTAAGTCTCATATTCGTGCATCTTGCGAAATTATCCCAGTTTGCGAGATGAGGACATCTTGCATTTTTTAAGTGGGGTAGAATGTAAGATTCCTCCCCCAACCCCTTTTTGATGTCTAGTATCTTCCCCTGTAATCAATCCCTCTTCAGAAATATAAAGACCTTGTTTCTAACTGTTTTAACCTAGAGAGAGAAAATATTCTAGAGAGAGAATATTCAGATTTTTAAAATTTTTGGATAGAAAATTATCTCATCTTATTAAAATGAATTCCCCTGAAACAGAAATTCAGAAAAAATTTTCCAATGTGCAATTGGAATTAATTGGAAATAGGGATAAAGACAGTCTAAGGGTCTAGATTTTCAAAAAATTTTGGATTATGATCCAATTAAGGTTCCTATGGGCCAATAGCATCAATCCATGTGTAGGGAGGAGATAAATCCAATTTGTAAAAGAAGATACCCAAAAATGAGTAAATACCCACATAAGATGAAGAGTTGAAAATGTACAAGGTTTATTAGTAAAAAACTATGAGCAATATTAAAAATATGAGATATTTTGGGTATCCAAAAATGAGTAAATGCTCACATAAGATGAAGAGTTGAAAATGTACAAGGTTTATTAGTAAAAAACTATGAGCAATATTAAAAATATGAGATATTTTGGGTATCCAAAAAGGAGTAAATGCTCACATAAGATGAAGAGTTAAAAATGTACAAGGTTTATTAGTAAAAAACTATGAGCAATATTAAAAATATGAGATATTTTGGGTATCCAAAAATGAGTAAATGCTCACACAAGATGAAGAGTTGAAAATGTACAAGGTTTATTAGTAAAAAACTATGAACAATATTAAAAATATGAGATATTTTGGGTATAATGATTCCATTTTGACACATATGTAAGAAAGGGGAATTCTTTATAGGAGGTGCATATTTCACATGCTTGAATGAGTTTTAAACTCATAAAAATTGAGATATTTCATCTCTCCTCTCTCCTCATTCAAGTCTAGTTCCAAAAAGTTAGCTTAACTGACCTAAAAATGGTCAAAAAGTGACCAAACTGGCTTGGAAAATTCTAGAATCAGTTTGTTTGGTTAGGAGCTCAATTTTTCCTATAAATAGAAGCCCCTCCTTGTTGAAAAATATAGTGTTTAGTGCATTGTTACTCTACTCCACCTAAGCCAAGAACTCTGAATTCATTAATAATTCACTAGTTTTTGACACTTCCCTCTTTCTTCAATCCCCATTGGTGGCTCCATCAACATACTAAACCAATTGATTGGTTGGGGGCCTCTACCGTGAATAAAGAATCAAGCAAATTATAAGGTAAGTATAGTGAATTTTGATCTTTTCTATAATTTCTCAATGATTCTCTCTTCTCAACCCTCTCAATCTTGAGAAGCTTAATTGGTATGGTTTTTGAAATGCTATTGAAGTTAATTAATTAATGATAGTAAAGAATTACATAAATTTCCATTTATGTTTAATTCTAATGGTTTTTTCTCTCTCTCACTTAAGAAATGGTCATACTCATGACCCATTCTCAATCCAAATGAAGCTTTTCATAAAGCTTTTTCTTAATCCAAGATTAATCTATGCTTGAGAATAAATTAATAGTTTTTTTTTATCTATGCTTTTAGTTTATGATTAATTTTTATTTAATCCATTAAGGATTAATGATCCAATTAGGGATCATTCTAATCATTCCCTTAAAGATAACCTATCTTTTAACATAATTGAGATCTATTAGCTATATTAGCGAAGCTATGGAAAAATTTTATAAAAATATACACATAAAATAATTTCATTCAAAGCATGAAAAGAGGATTTCCTACCATATTCTAGGAACTATCATCCTAGATTAATTAAATGAATTTTATTATGCATAGAGATGTGGATGTTTGCATGTAGATGTAGATGTATGGATGTGAGTGTGAATGTGGATGTGGATGTATGCATGGAGATGTGGATGTATGCATGTAGATGTAGATGTATAGATGTGGATGTGAATGGAGATATGGATGTATGCATGTAGATGTAGATGTATAGATGTGGATGTGAATGTGGAGGTGGATGTATGCATGTAGATGTAGATGTATGGAGGTAAATGTGGATGTGGATGTGGATGTATGCATAGAGATGTGGATGTATGCATGTAGATGTGAATGTACGCATATAGATGTGGATGTATGGATGTGAATGTGCATGTAGATGTGGATGTATGGATGAGGATGCATGGAGATGTGGATGTATGCATGTAGAAGTAGATGTATAGATGTGGATGTAAATGGAGATGTGGATGGATGCATGTAGATGTAGATGTATAGATGTGGATGTGAATAGAGATGTGGATGTATGCATGTAGATGTAGATGTATAGATGTGGATGTGAATGTGGAGGTGGATGTATGCATGTAGATGTAGATGTATAGATGTGGATGTGAATGTGGAGGTGGATGTATGCATGTAGATGTAGATGTATGGAGGTGAATGTGAATGTGGATGTGGATGTATGCATAGAGATGTGAATGTACGCATATAGATGTGGATGTATGGATGTGAATGTGCATGTAGATGTGGATGTATGGATGAGGATGCATGAATGTGCATGTAGATGTGGATGTGAAAATAGATGTATGGATGTAGATGTGGGTGTATGGATGTGAATGTGGATGTGGATGTGGATATATGTATGGATGTGAATATGTGATATGTGATGTGAAGGAATCTGAAGTGATGAGATGGAAAATGATGTGATGGGATGAGTATACATATAAATGGAATATGGAATAAGTAATGTGGATATTGATGAGGGATAATGCGGAAAATTGAGAATTAATATAGAAACTGTATTGTAAACTGTTTGTAAATGCTGTTTGTAAATGACTGTTTTATGTCAAGAATGCTGGGAAAGCATTTTGACCATCTTGTGATTAAGGTCGTGGAGACCTAACTGATAAAGTTGCAACTGCTGAGACGGAGAGTCAATGGAGGACGTCTCGCGTAGTAAGGTTGGCCGAGGTCTTGACCAGCCGCCTCGGTGCGATTAAAGTGGTGAGCTTCCGGTATGGTGGATGAGGGGCCAAGGAAGCGGCCTATGAGTGAAGCGCTAGGTCACCTGCCAAGGATCCTAGAGGGTGCTGACCATACGGTGCTCGAGCTCTGGGTCGCCCAGGATACCCACGCGTGCATCGAGGAAGATATTGGAACAAGGAGTAAGAGTTGTTTTCTGAAACCGGGCATGGATCTGGTTGACTGACCTTGCTGGTCCTCAACGGATGAGTCCATGGCTCTTTATATGGATCTGTTGGTGGTTAATCTTGCTGATCTTCAACGAGAGTCCATCTTGATAAGTGATTATATTGCCGAGTATTATGGGCTAGGAACTATTGAAAAGGCCCCTGTGTGGACAGGTGGTGAGCGTTCTAGTTGCCAATGATGCCATAGATACTTTGATGAAGGAATGATGGGAAATTGAATCCACCGGATAAATTGGAAGATTGTGATCAGTGATACTATGGTTTCATTAAAAGATTGTTTTAAAGTTAGCTGATGTTGAGAAAAAGGCAATTTCATATTGGGTGTGTAAGTGGTGTGACTAGTTTTATATTTGCATGAACTTCCGGCTAGGGGGCCTTGGAACTCTTTTCCTTGGTACCCGGGACAAAACCTAACCAAATTCCTAATTCGATCCCATCACTACAGTGGTTGGTGGGCGGTTGGCTAACCCATGGGATCGGATGGGGTTAGGCTGCTGGAGGACTGATGGATCCGTAAATCGAGACTCAAATTCTGTTACTACGATAGATAAAGCAAATCCCAGATAGTAATTGTTCTATGGATAGGAATCAACGGCTGTGCCTCTTGATGGGGAAAAAAACGTTGATCCCAATGATCCAAATGTAAGTTTCTTCCTTGATCTGACCAAGTATCTTTATAGATGCAGTCGGATCTGTTTGATCAGTAAGGGTTTGACTACGTTAGAGTAAAAGTTTTCCTGGTGGAATCACCCGTGCTTTCCGGTAAAGGAAGTTTTTCCGAGTTTGGTTTTGGAACAACCGACGGATTAGTCTCTTATCCGGATATCCATGGGTGAGGCCCCGAATGTGGGACCCCTGTCCCGCGCGAGAAGTGCTACTTCCGCTGCCAGTATCCTGAATCCGTTGCTCGGTGGGAACAGGGATCTCACAACACCAACAAATCCAACAAGGTGGCATACAAGCTTTCATGGTGGAGTTTTCACCTTTGCTCAGTGTACCCACATACTAAGTTGAAAATCGTAAATTCTAATTGTACATATGTAATGTAACACCCCTACCAACAATTGTACAGACACATCTACCACCAATTTTATACAAACATCTACTACCGAGAATGATTAAAAACCTAGAAACCAAAAGAAAATGAAAAATAACAAAAAATAAAACAATCGCACGTGCACACACATTAAAAAATACACACTTCTGTGCATGCATGCTCCTATGTGCACACAAACCTCATACATAAAAGCTCATCGTAGTGTGTTGTGGGAATTTACTAATCTACCAAGCTTGAGCTATGCTCAAGAGCTCCACCGTAGCCGCTATTCTCTTGCATTCATAGTCACATTGAGACAGTTGCTAATCCAATAGGTGGTGTAGCCTGTCTCACAAAAGATCGTGTGGAATCTCCATGGAAGACGATCGCGTGATAGCCTAATCACTCAAGCAAGAGGGAAGAAAAAGAGAACAAGTGATTAGCACTAATCTCTCCCAAACCCTAACCCTAAGCACACCGCACATACTAGATTAAAGTTGAGAGAGAGAGAGAGAGAGAGAGTACAAAGGTACAAATAGCCCTAACCCTGATGTGGCTAACATACAACAGTGTGTTCACACGAGAAAAAAACCCTTGCTAGCATAAGGTGAAAAGTGCCCGTGTGTGTAGGGATATTCACACTAGGGATTTCTTGGCTAACCAGCCCCCCGAAAGTGAATGGTGTGAACATGTACAGAGTGTAGTAGAAAACTAGGTAAACCCATCTGCCGCCACATTGGCCTATGTAGGCACATTAGTAAAGGCATTCGCTCCTGTGGGCTCGAGCCTCTCCTGACATACTGAAATGCACCTTAGTATGTTTTATCGATGCATAAAAAAACTCAGAATCCGCGTGACTGCATATATATTTTGACTATCAGTAGATTACTGTCTAATACGTAGAGCTGCGCCAATAGATGATAGAGCTGTCAATAGATGACTGTCTAAACAGCCGTTAATGCTAAGTACTTTACTCAGATTCACAAGCTGAAGTGGCTACTATCAAAAATAGTTACCACCTTAGTGTCATATAATCATGCCCAATGACTGTGAGGTGGATAATTAGCATAAAGAAGACTGAATTCTTCAATTCTTGCAGTATTAGGATAACGCTAAAGTTTGCTCAGCTGACACAGCATGATGCTGACCACAAGATGGGTATGGCATAGAAAGAAGAAGGCATCCGATATAGTACATTGATAAGGGGCACCATCAAAAGTTTATATAGCAAGAGGCTCATCTCAATAAGTATAAGCTAGATACCCAAATAGTGTAAAACCCCAATGTCTAAAACATCAAATGCATGATGTAATATTATGAGCAAATTAACTACTGATGTGGTTGGAACTTGATTATCACCTCCCAAAGCAGCAAAAGGAGAAAATGACTCCTATGATAATGGGGAAGCAACAAGGGCTGTATCAGCCAAACGAGATGCATTTCGAGAGGCAACGCATGTCTGACTACTATTAGTAGGAAAGCACAATGGTTGAACTCTCTTCAAGTAATGCATGACCCAATGGCAGTAGAGCAATATGGGAAATGAGGTTGCTAAATCTGATTTACTATTAGTAGTAGTAGAGCAGGGACTGATTCAGAGCCAAAAAAGGCTCAATTGATTCAGCAAAAAATAGAGAATGTGAGCACTATGAACAACAACAATGTATAAGCTATCAAGGTCTACTGTGAATGCCAATACTTTTGAAAAATAACTTGCATCAATGGTGGACAAGCCGACAAGGTAGAATTAGTAATGGAAATGGGCTGATTTAGTAAACCCGACCAAAAGTGTTGATACAGCAATCTGTCAATTGGGTGCAGTAGGGCGTTGATACATCCAGCCAGACCATGAGAGTATAAAGCAACCTCTCAGTATGGAAAAATAAAGGAGATGTGTAATCCCACTTAGATTGAGGTAGAGGAACCCTGAATTATGCATAGTGTGACAAGGTAACCAAGCTAAAGATAATGTTGTAGTCTAACTCCATGTAACAATTTGACTCCATCAGCATCCATGCCAATGAGCTATTAAGGTTATGAAGCTCAAGGTTCAGCATAAGTAAACAACTCAGCAAGTAAAACATCATTGCATATACATGTACATGTCTCCAAGACAAAGCACAATGGAGGGGTCAAATGCATAAGTGACCACATACATCACCATCAGTAATACATCTTGTGTCCCCTCTCAAATGCAATTGCTATAAAGCATAGTCAACTGAGGATTGATCATCATCAGAATTAATGTTAGGCATAACACTAATTGAAAATCTTGATTTAGACTTGAGGTACCAATCAACACTTGTTAAAGGCAAAGGAGGCAATTCACTCTGTAGGTGACTATCGAAGCACAATTGTAGCAAGCCTGTTGTGTCTGACATCTTATCTCCCACATCTATCAGTTATTGTGATGCAGGTCTTTACCCTACTTTGATGAAGTTTGTAGCATTCTCATTGGGCTTCCTTATTTCATTTGTTAGTTCAGCTCTCAAGGCAATCTATCTTGAAGTCCTTTTGACATTGATCTAGCTTTATTTGACTTGCCTTCTATCAAAGCAGGGGTGGAATAAATTTGGCGCAGGCACTTCCAAGGGAAATCACTCCCAGCCCAGGAGATGGTCCTTGGCGGTAAAAGAAACTCAAGGGGTCCTAAGACATATAAGAAATGCAGTGGCTGAAGTCAGACAAGAAAGGAGAAATGCCAAATAGAAGAGATTGCTCCAGCTGAAATAGGAGGTAAACAAAGGCAACCTCTCCCTTCAACCCTCTGTGCTTGCAAGCCAAGCGGACCTGAGAACAGAAGAGGAGATACAATGTCACCATCTGAGACTATATTTTAGAGAGTGGTGGGCTAGAAAGTTGGAGAGACCTACAAAAGCTATGTTCCTAGCCCTCAAGTGAAAACAAGCAAAGGACTTCCTACCCATGACGGTAGGTCTTGATGGTAGGAAGGCTGAAACAGTGGAAGAAAACATTAGGGTTTTCAACTTTGTTAATATTTTCACCCCCCCCCCCCCCCCCCCCCCCCCCCCCGCGGAGGAAGATGAAGAAAAAACCAGGTGCAAAATAATAATAGCAGAAGCGAGGGAAAAGGTAGTCCCTACTTCTCTAGCTGCCCAGCTGGATTCAAATCTGCTCCCTTCAGAATTTGAAGAGGCCATTGACTCCCTCCCAAATAATAAAAGCCCAACATAATTCTTTAAAAAGTTCAAACATGCCCTCTTGAAACCATTAGCCCTGCTGGACTCCCAACATAATTCTTTAAAAAGTTCAAACATGCCCTCCTGAAACCATTAGCCATGGTGTGGGAAGAAGCCACAAGGTTTGGTGCACTTCCATTTAGCATCAACGATGGAGTCATCAAGCTGGTACACAAGAGAGGGGAGAAGGAGAATATCTCAAACTGGAGACCCATCACTATGCTCACAACAGCATACAAAATCAATGCCAAAATCCTTTTAAGAAGGCTAACTAACCACCTAAAGGATTGGGTAAGAAAGGAACAAAAAGGCTTCATCAAAGGCACATACATTATGGATGCGATCATAGGACTATGGGAAGGTATCGAGTATGCTGAGAATTACAACCAAGATGTTGTATTCTTCAAGATTGACTTTGACAAAGCCTATGATAGGCTTGAATGGAGCTTTATTTTAGAGTCTCTGCAGAACATGGGGCTGGGAAGTAAATTCGTACACTGGGTATCCACTCTCTTTGGCAGTGCTAGGGCAAAAGTCTTAATCAATGGCACGCTTTCTGAACCTATCATCCTCCATAGATCCATCAAACAAGTCTGCCCGCTAGCTCCTCTCCTCTTTTCCATAGCTGCAGATGGTTTGAGTTGGTTGATTCAGAAGAAAATGCAAGCTGGCCACATCAAAGGAATATAGCTCCAAAGGGGAGTTGGTCAAATGCATCTCCAACAATTTGGAGATGATACCAATGCACTGGTAAACAATGATCCTAACTCACTTCAAACTTCTGGGAATGTCTTGATATCTTCTGTAAAGCCTTAGGCTTTGTGATCAACCATAGCAAAACGGGCATTAGAGCACTATCGAAACCCCCCCTAATGGGGTGGCTAATTGATACAGGATGTCAACTGCTCAAAGAGGGCCAAATCTTCAAACTCTTGGGCATCCCTATGGGTTTTGGGGTGACCATTAACCAATGGTGGGAATGGATAGCCAATCATCTACAAAGGAAATTTGATAGATGGAGAGGATGCCAGCTCTTAATGGGGGTAAGAATTCTAGTGATTAACCACTTCCTCATCCCGGCCACACTCTTCTTTCTCTCTTGTTGGAGACCCTCAGACAGAGCTCCGAAAATCATTGAAATGATTTCCTCTAGTCCGGGGACCCTTTGAAGACAAAAATCCCAAAAGTAAGCTGGAAAATATGTACTCTCCCAAAGGAGAAAGGTGGATTGGGTATCATCAACATAGCTGAAATGGCTAATAGATTGGCTGCCGAATGGTTAGTAAGAAATTGGAAGGATCCCAGTGAGGATTGGGCTATTCTCTTGAACAAAGATCTGGAGAAATTCTCTTTGGAGAATCTGACTGACGTCAGTAATAGTAGAGTAGGGACTTATTCAGAGCCAAAAAAGGCGCAGTTGATTCAGCAAAAAATAGAGAATGTGAGCACTATGAACAACAACAATGTATAAGCTATCAAGGTCTACTGAATGCCAATACTTTTGAAAAATAACTTGCATCAGTGGTGGACAAGCCCGACAAGGTGCAATAAGTAATGGAAATGGGGTGATTTAGTAAACCCAACCAAAAGTGTTGATACAGCAATCTATCAATTGGGTGCAGTAGGGCTCCCATACATCCAACTAGACCATGAGAGTATAAAGCAAACTCACAGTATGGAAAAATAAAGAAGATGTGTAATCCCACTTAGATTGAGGTGGTAGAGAAACCCTGAATTATGCATAGTGACAAGGTAACCAAGCTGAAGATAATGTAATAGTCTGTCTCCATGTAACAATTTGACTCCATCAGCATCCATGCCAATGAGCTATTAAGGTTAGGAAGCTCAAGGTTCAAGAGAAGTAAACATCTCAGCAAGTAAAACATCACTGCATATACAGGTACATGTCTCCAAGACAAAGCACAATGGAGGGGTTGAATGCATAAGTGACCACATACATCACCATCAGTAATACATCTTGTGTCCTCTCTCAAATGCAATTGCTATAAGGCATAGTCAACTGAGGATTGATCATCATCAGGATTAATGTTAGGCATAACACTAATTGACAATCTTGATTCAGACTTCAGGTACCAATCAACACTTGTTAAAGGCAAAGGAGGCAATTCACTCTATAGGTGACTGTCAAAGCATAATTGTAGCAAGCTTGTTGTCAGACATCTTATCTTCCACTTCTATCAGTTATTGTGATGTAGGTCTTTACCCTGCTTTGATGAAGTTTGTAGCATTCTCATTGGGCTTCCTTATTTCATGTGTTAGTTCAGCTCTCAAGGCAATCTGTCTTGAAGTTCTTTTAGACTCATACACCTTCTTCAGATTGTCCGAAGATTCTTTGGGAGTCAACACCTCCCTCAAATGGCTAAGGATGTCATCCCTCACACTCACCTTTGTCATGTGGACAGTAAACATGATCTTCTTGTCCCATTTTGCTAGGGCTTCAATAGTTAGATCAGTTGGTCTCTCCATAGAAACCATCTCCCAATAATCTTGGAACAATAATAGTGACTCCATCTTTGGCTTTCATGTTGCGTAGTTTGTACTATTGAGTTTTTCAGCTCCCTCTAACTGTAGGCTACTCAACTTGGGTGCCATTGAGTTAGCAAGCATGCGTTGATTCCACCTTCAGATTCTGATAGCTAGAACTGACTCTGAACGCTAATTTTGACTTTAGTAAACCTGGCCAAGAAAGTAAACACGACCAAACAAGTAAACCTGGCCAAACGTTGAGTTCTGACTCCGGAATGCGAAAAGATGTGCAACAATAGGCAGTGATTCTCAGCAGTAAGTCACTTGTTGTGAGGAGCAGTAGTAGGTCAATGGCTATGAGTAGTAAGTCGCTTGGTAGTATTAGGTCGACTCAGATGGTTGACTTGGAAAGCTAATTCAGGTGGCTGACTCGGTCAACTCATTTAGGAAGCTGATTTTGGCACTGATTTAGGTAGCTAGCTTTGATTAGCTAGCTTTGATTAGATGGTTCAAATAGCTACCTTACATTGCTGTTTGAGATAGTTGTCTTTGACAGTTGAAAGATGATGTGGCATCAGTAGACCAGAAGGTGATGTGGCATCATAAGTCAAAATATGACATGGCTTCAAATGACCGAAAGATGACATGACATCAACAAGTCAGAAGATGACATGGCTTCAGATGACCGAAAGATGACATGACATCAACAAGTCAGAAGATGACATGGCTTGAGATAGCCAAAAGATGACGTGGAATCAACAAATCAAAAGATGGAGTGACATTTGTAGGTCGAAAGCTGATGTAGATTTTGTAGATCCGAGTCTGCAAGTGGAAGTTGGCTGATGCTGAATCTACAACCCAAGTGCAGAATGCTAAATGCCAAAATGTATAAGACTGACTTAGTAGTTGTGTAGCATTGATGCTGAGCAGAATGACTTGATCTAAGGAGATGCAGGTCGTCTGAGGAAGCGTGTGATTGAAGATGATGCAGATGCTAGTGTGCTTGATCTCAGAAGTGTTAATCTAACAATTTCATGGGAAGTTGCCAATCCGTTGAGCTCAAGCTATGCTCAACAGCTCCACCAATGTGTGTGGATAGCCACTTGTCGCCATCCTCCCGCACTCATTGTGTGTCACACTGAGGCGGTTCCTAATCCTACGGGTGGTGCAACCACTCTCATGAAGATTGTGTGGGATCTTCACAGAAGTTGATCGTGGTGATAGCCTAATCACTTAAGCAATAGAAAGAGAAGAAGCAAGAGAGAATGAGTGATTAGTACTTATCACACCCAAACCCTACCCCTAAGCATACCACACATGCTAGATTGGATTTGCAAGAGAGAGGGTGCGACAACACTCCACTTCTATTACATGAATGGGAGAATGAGTTACAAACAATAGAAATTGGCTTTTATAGTTCCAAGCCTTTTCCCACTAGGTCGCCTGGGCGTAAGTGACGCAAGGAACCCACAAAACATAGTTACAAGGCTTTTCTTTATGGTTTGGCCAATTAGCCGAGATCCTCTTGTCTGTCCTTTGAATCTCAAGATTTGGGAGCATCTTTAGGGTGTTTTTCTCATCAAATGACAAGATTTACAATATAGTACAGGTGCCCATTGCATAGGTGTGCGGACATAGTTATCATAGAAACCTGCTAACTAAATGTGGTTAACATACTCCCCTTCCTAAACTCGATCGCGTCTTCGTGATCGGTGAAGAAGTTGTTGAGGCACACTGGGAAGTGTCCCACTTGGTTGTTCCTCTTATCTCTCCAGAAATGAGAGGGGGTGGGGGTTTTAGTAAGATGAAAAGAAGTTAGTGTGGAGTACTGGCAATTAAGTATCCATCTACTCGTAAGGGATGTTATGAATTTTTCTTTCTTGTATGTGCCCAATAGTACTATTTATTTTGTTTTTGTTTTTTTTCTTTGTTGTCGCCTTTGTGGCTTTGCTATCCTTATGAGAGGAATCAGAGTACTTGAATGAGTAGACTAGCATGAAATACTTAATGACCAAGTGGTGGTGGTGTTAATGAGGGATTAGTAAAACAATGATGTTAGTAAGCAAATGGAGAAGTGGAAGTTCCGGAGGGACAAGTAGGTATTTCTCATGGAAACTTCTTGTAGCTCGAGATGTTGTATTCAATGGCAATGTACATGTAGTAGTAGCATCTTCATCAACACACGTTAAAGGGTATCTTGGATCCCTTCGATGTTGATATTTTGGTGGTCAGTGTTCTCTCTTTCTATTTTAGTGGTTTTTCTTCTTCTGTCATTGTTGCAGCTTATGTGATTGGGCCCTCCTATTTTGATGAGAGTAGTAGTTGTTGACGGCGAGGATCCATAGGTGTAGCAACTTTTAATTATGGAAGTAGAAGCTACTTTGGATCATGATTGCAATATGCATATTGCATTCAACTTTTGGTTTCCAAAGGTAAGGTATCATAAGAAGTTGTGGGTAGGGTTGATGAGGCATGAAGTACGATTATTTGGGTGAAGTTAGGGTGATCAAGAAGATAAAGGCGATGGTGGGTGGTACCATTGACCATGCTTATGCCCTCCATGGTCCCCCCATCCAAAGATGTACCTAGTTGGCTTTCAATGATGAAACTTTGTGGTGTGAATAAATGATAAGGGCCCAATGAGTATTGAAGGTGTCATGCATGGGCAAGGGAAAAATGTGTGCCCATGGTCCTAATCACCTAGACATGCCTAATGAGCTAGAGACACTTGAGGAGCGCTTGAGTTCGTTCCACGCTCTTCGTCTTCTTCCTTGTCTTCTTCTTCTTTCTTTCTTTCTCTTTTTTTTTGGCCATCCTCTTGGGTGAGGACTTGGAGATTGTTCCAAAAGAGATTTTGTACTGATTAGCCCATTTGGCTAGATTTGTGAGCTTACCCTTGAGTTTATTTTTGAGTGGCTAAATAAGTTGTGCCATTGGTGGAACTTCCCCTTAGTTTGGTGCTGAAGTTGAGGGGTGGGTTGGAGCTTTGTGGGCGAGGCTCTTTTCAGTGAAGGGACTAGGCAAATTAAGCTTGTTGTGAGTGCCCATTGTTTTTGTGTGTGCAAGTCCATGGGATTTTTTTGATGAAGAGGGGACTTGCTTCCTCTTTGGTCGCAAAACCAATTGCGTGGATTGGACAGGTACTTGCATGGCTTTTGTGGATTGGGACAACTTTTGAGGGTTATTCTGTGGGGCCCAAATGATGGAGTTTCCATCATTTAAGCATTGGGCTTCTAAGAGATGTTTTGGCACCCATCGTTTGCTAAGTGATGAGAGACTGTGGTTGTGACAAGGCTTCTTGGTTGTTTGTCGGCGAGACTTTGAGCTATGAGGATGGTGTCGACACTGAGTACAAGATTTTGATTAGGGATTGGGATCCACAATTGTCTATTGCCTTCATGAAAGCCTTGAGCTTTGAGCACGTTGGTAGGCACCCATTATTGTTTGTATTGATGTACTTGAGTTTTCCTAACTTTCAACGATAGGGCCTTTTGTTGACTCCTTGGGCATTTGTTGTGGTGGATTAGCACAGGCTACACTCTTGAGTAGCCAGAGGTGAGTGTTGCCTTCCTACTAACCTTGTGCTCGTAGCAGGTAGTTGGGGACTTGAAGGTTTAGCTTAGGGTTGGTTTTTGGCTACTTGGTTTACTTTTTATTCCTATGTTTTCGAGATGGCCATTTTTGGATCCAGAGTTTTGTGTAGCCATCATAGAATCCTTGAATTTCAAGAAGATTCTTGGGCACCCACTACCATTGATTGTCATGAGATAATGGTAAGATATCACGGTGCTTGCAGTGTGGATGGTCAAGGATGTAGAGTGAAGGGTGATTGTTGACAGCGAGGCTTGTTGTCTATGTTGGATGGTGTTAACAGTGCCCCCCTTGGTCAGGCATGGGGTGTGGTAACAGGGGAGACTGCGCGGGTGATGAGGACGGAACTTGAATGTGGAGGGCAATCAAGGGTGAGGATGTGTGTATGATTTCCTCTTCTGGACACAAGAGGAATATGGATTTTTTTCCATTGACTTCCATGGTGGTTGATTCTTCTCGCTAGTTGGAAGTGAGTGGTATGAATCCATTCTTGCCTAATTATAATCTGGCCTTGGAGTGCTCCTGCATCAATGACATGAAATCTACACTCCAACTGGTTATTTCCAATGGATATTTTAGGAATGAAATACCCAACACTCATTAGACGCATTTCATGTGAGATTTAAATACCAAACACTCATTAGACGCATTTCATGTAAGTGTTTTCAGGTGTAAGGGTGGGTTTTCTAAGAGTTTTCCATGCCTCCAAGAATATGAGATTGGTGTGGACCATAGGATATATGTGGGCTTGCCACCTTTGTTGACTATTCTTAGTCGAGAATCCAATCCATATTCTTGGTGGGTTTGGTTCTTGTGGGCAGTTCGGGGGCGGTGGAAGACTTACCAGTTTTTGTGGGTGAAAGGGTACTCTTTGTGGAAGTAGTTGGTGGTAGAATAGGATCAGATATGGTGGACTCCCCTTCCTAGAGGATCATTATTACCTTTTCTGTGGTGGAAAGCTTGAGGGTAGCTGTGTTGTTTAGCTGAGTTGAGGTACATGGGGCATTCTTGACACAGCTCCCTCGAAGGATGACTACTTCTTTGGTCTCACCTATGCAAACCACATATAATTTACAAGCTAATCAGTTAGAGACAATTTGTACTATTTGGGTAGCTGTGTTGTTTAGCTGAGTTGAGGTACATGGGGCATTCTTGACACAGCTCCCTCGAAGGATGACTACTTCTTTGGTCTCACCTATGCAAACCACATATAATTTACAAGCTAATCAGTTAGAGACAATTTGTACTATTTGTGTAAAAGACCCAAGTCTTTGTATCCGCTTTCCTCTAGACAGCTGAACTTTGACATGAGCACTGTGAAGAGATGGTTTGCCTAGGGAGACCCATGGCAAAAGATTGTGGCTAGCTGTTGGAGATAGTAAGGCATGCTTTCTTTGCATATTTTTGCCAAAGGGGAAATCTAACCATAGACAAAGGGTTTCGGTTTTGTGTTGGAGAGTTGCGCTCACACTCATGGTGTTAGTGGGGGTGAGAGCTTATAGGATTCATGAAGGTACTGATAGGTTGGGACCATAAATCTTGTTCCTTGTTTGCAATTTGGGAGTGTATCAATTATAGCTAGGATTTGCATCTAGTCATGGTCATCTTCATCATCTATGACATAAGTGACTATGTCTGGCTCCCACTCTTCATCAAGGATTTGGTGACAAGATTGGTAACAAAGAGATTATTAGTCCTGGATGTGGTCACAAAATCTTTTGTGAAAGGGACCGTGCATCATGGGATGGGCCTTCCATGTACATAAGTTCACTTTGAGCGTTCAATCCCATTTGCAGAGGTAGACATGATATGTGTCCCAGTCATGGATTATTCAAGTTAGTCTCATATGAAGGGCCTTCCCAGGATGCTATCATAGCCACCTTGAGTAAATTCCATGACTAAGAATGTGTGTTTGAAGCTCATGTCAAGGACTTTAATCTTGAGGTCCTTTAATAGTCCAAATGGTTTTGCGGTTGTCCCATCTGCAAGCATTATCAAAAATTTAGCATTATCCAAGGGTGGTTCTCCCCATTTTCCCACCATGTCCTTATGAATTAGCTTACGCCGGCACCCCCATCATCCAGGATGGCTGTAACCTCATGTCCTTTGTACGAAATTGACAGGTCTACATTGGTGTCATCACTTTTAAAGTAGTGACCTAGCGCATTTAAGCGAATTGTCGGTGCACCTTTGGGTTATGGATTTCTCTCATGAAGTAATGATGATGTTGAATTGTCCATCTCCTCTATGGGAGCCTCTAGTTTTTGCTCCATCCAATCCTTGAGGTCATTCCATAAATTTGGATTCCTTTGTAAAACAAGGTTCCAATGGGAATTTGGATGTGGAGGAAAGAAAGGATAATAGGCCGGTAAGGTCTCATTGATGAGGAGCTTCTTCATTTTCAGAGCCGGGTTCATAGGTTGGATCGGAAATGGTGTATGGAAGTTCAATTTGGTCCTTGTTTGACGGGATTTTAGGTTGAGACTTGGGTGCCGTAGGAGGGTAAAATACTTCAACAAATTTTGTGTGGGCACCTTGTGAATCTTTTTCAGACTCTGGGTCATGGTCCGCATCGAGTTCTTTAATGTGAATGTGGGATTTGGTCTTGGCCTCCTATGGAATAAGCAATGGAGGGTTAGGAGAGGCACAAGTGGGGAAAGTTCTTTGTTTGTCAATGTCAGGTTGGCAAATGGATCTTTCTCGTTCTCAAGCATCATCTTGGGTTCCTGCCTTACACCTAATACAAAAGTTGAGGTTCTAAACATCCAGCAAATAGATCAATGGGGTATCGCATGTCTGGGGATATGTCTACATTTGGCAGTGGTAATGGTTGTTCTTTGAGTTAGGCCAAGCAGTCCCATACCAGTGCTTGGTCCTATTGAAGACGTTGCTTCTCTATAATGGGGTTGGGATATGGGATTTCTTGCTTTTTTAGTTTGGCTTTATTCCTCATGGCTTCTTGGTGGAGTGGCATTTTGTCACAATTATCACTCCCTGAGGAGGAGGATGTGGTATTTGTTAGGCCACTTCTTATGGAAACCCAATCGTCACCTTTGCCAATGTTCTTCGACCATTGTCTCTTTTTGGATGTGGCACATTTGGTAGCTAAGGTGTTGGTCTTCTTTGGTTCTTTGGCCTTCTTGAGTTTGGCCTGCATCCGTGTGAATACATTCAATGCGACATTGGATATCTTGTCTTGTTAAATGCTCAATATGTTCAAGGATGGCATCCCTTTGACCATGGATTTAGAAACTGATGCCAAAGGGAAATCCTTGACGGAATGGTTGATCCCACAACCATGATATTGTGGTTTCAATGGAAAGCTTTTCTTTTAAGGGAATTTAGCAACTCTATGGGGTCCATTGCAAAGGAAACATTGAAGATGTGGTCTCCCTGTAGGTGCACCGATGGTGTGCACCATTGGTTTAGGGTCCATGTGAGGCACATGCAAAGGAAGATGATGTGTTATGGGTGCCTTAGGGGTGTTGGAGCACATGGCCTCCGTGGGCTTGGCAATGGACTAGGTTTTGATCTTTCCATGATCAATGGTTTGCTCTAAGAGTCAATGGTTGGAATGGAAAGATAGACGTTGCGGAAGTTCGGGTTCTAAACATCCAGTAAATAGATCAACGGGGTATGACATGTCTGGGGATATGCCTACATTTGGCAGTGGTAATGGTTGTTCCTCGAGGAGTTGGGCCTAGTAGTCCCATACCAGTGCTTCGGCCTATTGAAGACATTGCTTTTATATAATGGGGTTGGGATTTGGGATCGCCTGCTTTTTTAGTTTGGCTTTATTCCTTGGGGCTTCTTGGTGGAGTGGCATTTTGTCACAATTATCACTCCCCCCTGAGGAGGAGGATGTGGTATTTGTTGAGCCACTTCTAATGGCAACCCAATCGTCACCTTTGCCAATGTTCTTCGACCATTGTTTCTTTTTGGATGTGGCACATTAGGTAGCTAAGGTGTTGGTCTTCTTTGGTTCTTTGGCCTTCTTGAGTTTGGCCTACATCCGTGTGACTACATTCAATGCGACATTGGATATCTTGTCTTGTTAAATGCTCAATATGTTCAGGGATGGCATCCCTTTAACCATGGATTTAGAAACTGATTGCCAAACAAAAATCCTTGATGTAATGGTTGATCCCACAATCGTGATATTGTGGTTTCAATGGCAGGCTTTTCTTTTAAGGGAGTTCAACAACTCCATGGGGTCCATTGCAAAGGAAACACTGAAGATCTGGTCTCCCTGCAGGTGCACTGCTGGTGTGCACCATTTTTTTAGGGTCCATGTGAGGCATATGCAAAGGAAGATGATGTGTTATGGGTGCCTTAGGGGTGTTGGAGCACATGGGCTAGGTTTTGATCTTTCCATGATCAATGGGGTTTGCTCTGAGAGGCAATGGTTGGAATGGAAAGATGGACATTGTAGATGGTCGTGGTGGATCTATATGCGAGTGGGGGGTTGGGGGAGGTGCCACCATTAATGCATGGTGCCCAGGAGGAGATGAAGGTAATGTTACAAATGGGCTTGGGGTTGCCATTGGCTCGGTGGCCAATTATGTGGAATGGCTTTCTTGCATATTGTCATCAAGAAAGATGGCCCATTGGCAGTCTTGATCAAAAGGTTTCCTTCACTAACAAGATGGTTATGAAGCTTTGGATTGTGCAAACCCAATAGAAAATGGTCCATTAATTTCTTGTCACTCAATTTTTCATTTTCTTCGCAACGTGAATCAAGGTACTTAATGTGTGCAATGTAGTCACGCAAGGTTTCCTTTGGCGTTTGTTGTTCCAGGTGGAACAATTTGATAACGGAGCTCCACTTGCGATGTACGCTTGGGTAGGTATGTCCGTACGCTTAGGTAGGTATGGGCGTACTCTTATGAGTTTATGTTTTTTTTTTGAGAAACTTTTCTTTGGGGGAAGCTACATCCGTATTGTTAGGAAGGTATGGCCGTGCACTAAGGTAGTATTCGAATTAATGGTTTGGCTTTAGGTTTATATTTAACCTTTGTGGTGGGTTCTTTTACAAGGAGTAAAAGGGACTAGATAAGCTATTCAGAAATAGGAGTCTAGGTGGCATGGGTGTCACATGTCATGGGTCAAGTGTGCCGGCACCCTATTTGAAGATGTCTTGGAGGTGGCCTTAGATGCTCTCAAGGGGCACAAGACATCATGGATGATGTCATTCAAGTAGGCACCTTCTTCTCCTTCTCCCTATAAATTGGGAGGTCACATTTAGCTCCAAATAACCATCATATAACTCTTGTATTAGCACTTGAATAAAAGGGCTATGTGCCTAGTTATTTGGGGACTACATCTTGTGTCTTGTTGAGTTATTTTGTTGCTTAACATGCTTATGGAGTACGTGTAGCTTTTGGGTCTATTTCTAACATGGTATCAGAGCCATGTTGCTTGGTAACACTCTCTATGTGAGTTTTTTGTTCTAGCTCTTGGTGGTCAAGTATTTTGTGGAGCATGTCTAGCTTGTGGTTCAGCTCTTTGTGATGCATGTTTGGGTAGGAGTTAACTCTGTGTTAAGTTCCTAATCTATACATTGAGTAGGACTTATCTTAGTGAGGATAGTATCCTATGTGGAGCTATTTAATTGATTAAGTTCTTATTATGTTTCATGTCTCTCTAATCATGATTTTTAATCCTATAAATCTTATATAATAAGAAGAATTCTCTAAACCTTTTTGAGAGAGTAGAGGCTAATATTATATAGATCTAATCTCTATTGTGAGAACCTAAACATTATGTTTGATGAGGTATCTATGTGAGGCATTAGCCATTTTTTATTTTTAGAGAGAAAGGGAGATAGAGAGAAAGAGAGAGAGAATGATAAATTTCACTTCTCTAACAGAGATACCTTTCCAGTGAGAGAGAGATCTATTCTTAGATGTCAGAGGACTCTGACTAGTATAGAGACGACAGAGGTCACCTTACTTTAACAAGAAAGTGTGGAGCTTGCTATGCTACATCAAGTAGAGGCAAATGTTGCCTTGGAGATAGGTGGTCAACTAATAGACATAGGCAGTGGTCATCTTGCTAACACTGGTCGAGAGAGAGGTGGTCATCTTGCTAACACTAGTCGAGAGAGAGGTGGTTGACTATCAGTTGTCGACTACCAGTTCTCAAAAAAAGCAGAGGTCCATTTGCTACAAACTGTTGATAGTGGTCGACAATGGCTGAGAGTCGTAGTAGTGATAGTGGTGGCTGAGAGTCGTTTAGATGACTATGGCTGAGTCGATAGTGGATGAGATTCATGGCAGCAGCAAAGAAACTCGCAGTCTTGGCCGAGAGACAATAGCAAGGAAACTACCAAATCAATTATGATGGTCTAAAGATAGAAACCAGTCATAGAAGTAACTCAGTTTCAAGGCAGTGAGGAACGTGGGCCGACTAAGAATTTTCAAGGCGGTGAACTGGTGTGACAAGAAGGTGCTAATTGAGTAGGTGGTGCATCACTTGGTAAGTTGGACTAACCCTCCAAAATGGAAATTCCAACAATGGATAAATTCTAAACCATCCGATGTGACGGCTTTTCAAACCAAAGAGAAAAAGAACACTTCTTGGTGCACCATTCAATAAAGTATTTTTTTGTTGGGTGGTTCAACCATAGTGTATTTATGGTGGAGTCATATTTGGTCAAGTTTTGTGTACACTCTTGGGGGGATCACTCATAAATATGTAAGTATAGCACGTGGATTCAACAAAAGAGATTTTTAAAATCCTTTTTTTACATAGTTGCCACATCTGATGTATTAACAAACACATGGAATGGTCTAGAACAATCCGGTGAACAATTGGAGAGCAAGTGCCAACATCAATTGTAAATACCGAAAAGCTTGCTAACATGTATCCGACCATTCATATGGAACATCCTTCTTTGTGAGAAGATAGATCGGATAATCCACATCTGCCAAATACTACAAGAATTTGTTATGCCATTTGATATGACCTAGAAATATCCCTAATTTCTTAATGTTGAGAGGCACCATTAAAGCTTCGATTACTTCCACCTTCTTGGAGTCCACTACAATTATGGCTAACACTACGTGCCCTAAAAGGATTCCATTGGTTACTACAAAGGCTAACACTACGTGCCCTAAAAGGATTCCATTGGTTACTACAAAGGCAAATTTAGCCAGATTAAGACTTAAGCGGGTAGTATGACATCTCCAAATAGAGTGCTAAAAATAGAAGATGCTGCACCATATTATTGAAGACACTGAAATCATCTAAGAATACTCTCATGAAAGTGACCAAGTAATCATAGAAAATCTTCTGAACCATTCGTTGAAATGTTACTGCTGGAGCATTCTTAAGACCAAATATCATCACATTAGAAGCAAATGCTCCCCATTATCTACTAACAACAGATATCTTTTCCTGATCATCTGAGACATCAAGACCTCCATTGAATCCATCCAAGAAAGAATACATCTCATGCCCTGCCCCCACAACATTTAACACTGAATCTGTAAATAGAAGTAGAAAAGGATCTGTCTGAGTTGCTGCATTGAGCTTTCGATAATCTACACATACTCGGGGCTTTCTATTCTCCTTCGGTACAATCACTATCAAGGATAGCCATGTCACCCTATCCACTGGATAAATGAATCCCACTTTTAAAAGTTTATCAATTTCTTCTTTCACCTGCTTTGCATAATTCGGGTTCATTCTGTACCGCTATTGCTTGATATGAACATCATCCTCCTTAAGATTGATATGATGTTGATATAATTGAGGATCAACTCCCCTTCATATCCTTGTAACTCTAAGCAAATACATCCACATATGATTTTAATAGTTATTGGAGATTCTGTTTAAACTCTGCATCAAGCTTCTACTGACCCGGACCATCTTTTGATCCTACGAATCTCCCAGATTCACATCTTCCAGTTCATCTTTTGATCCTCAAAATCTCCCAGATTCATATCTTCCACTTCATCTACTGTGACCCAAGGGATATGCTTCATATCCCTCTCATGATTTTCTTTCGCCTGCAATGGGAGCTTGAACTTCCTTTGGTACACCCATGTCATCCAAGAGAGTGCTGGGGACTTGGCCATATTTGGAGTTGCACTATAATGAGAAATAATTTTATCCATGTCCACCTCAAAGAATGATACTAAATCCGGATTTTGGTTAAGAATTTCTTCCTCCTCATCCACATCTACTCCTTCTAGCCAATTCAATCCTTAAGCACAAACTAGGCGGCGACAATGTAACATATCACAGGACACCACCTGTTACACCCAAACTTTCTTCTTCTGGTTCCAAATTATAATCTGATATGTTACCCAGTTGTGTTTAATATTTGCTTGTCTCAGCCATGGCCTTCCCAACAACATGGGGTAAGATCCACAATTCCTTCCATTTTCAACACAACGAAAGCTAATGGGAAATCACATCCAGTATCTGGATTTAGGAGTTCCAAACTAACCCAAGCGGCTTCACTCTTCGTTGATCTGCTATTTGGATTAGAAATAGAGTTGATTTTAATTCCTGCTCTACGATGCACAGTTTCTAGCAAGTTGTTTTATTTGTGATAATATTCACTCCAAATCTATCATAAAAAGGACCACACCTTTGATGGTCTTCCCCTGTATCTAAACTGTTACTTCAGGAACTGCCTCATCCAAATCCGCAAACTGGCAGGAGTTCAAAGGCTCATTGATCCTCTTTCTCTTTTGAGGTGGTGACCACTGCGGGTGAAACCTCAGCAAGGTAGTCTTCAGCCACATAAGCTTCTGGATTAATTGTGTGCAATAATTGGGTGCCAGAAACATCAGTTGATCCAATGTCATGTCGAGCTTCATATTCTTTAGATCTTCTCAGAGATCGTATACTCAAGAGCTGCCATCTTTCCATATCTGGAGTTTTTCTTCTTTCTAGACTCTGAGATAGTATCATTGTACCTTAATAAACTTATCTTCACCGAGGTTTGCTCCCCCATCTGACTAAAGGGTTCCTGCTTCCTTTGGCTTGTGTATAAATTCTTTCCTTTTTGGTTGAGTATTGTCCAACTAGACTTCTTTCATGCATCCTATATGAACTGGCATTTTCTGGCCTTCTTCATCCTTTGTGATCTTCTCTTGGATGTCGGATTCTTCCCGCACCATCTGTAATTGCTTCTTACTTTGGCCTTCATCGGGCTTACTGTGCTTTGTTGACTGCAAAGTCGTACTTGCCAGCGCGGGGGCGGACGACGCTCAACCACTTGGATTTGGGAAGGAACTTGCTGGTAGTTCTGGACTGCCCCTTGTGCTTCTTGCACTAACTTGGCAACTTGGTCTCGAACATGCTTTTGTTTTGCCCAATCTATGGTTTGGCCTTTGTCCTTGGAAATTCATGCTTCTCTCTTGCCATTGGCTCTTGTGACTCCTAATAGTGGATTGTCTTCCACCAAAAGAGGATTAATATGGACAATATTAATTGCCAGAGCTTGCGAAGTAGATCACTCAACCTGATTTTTTTGTAACTCCCCTTGATAACGCTTCTAGATTGGACATTCAAACTTATGGTGATGAGGGGCTTTAAAGTAATAACAATGAAAATTGCCACCGGGTGCACCTCCGAATCTTTTGTGCTATATGAGGATGATAAGGTGGTGCGACAACATTTACTGTATTGATGGGCACCACTTGTTGTATGGAAATGCTGGGTTGCATTGAACCTACGGCTCATTTTGTGGACAATGAACACGACTATTATATCTGCAAGCTTCTGTGCTATGTGTGGTGGTCTCGTAGATTGCACAATACGGGGTCAACTTGCATTCCTCCTTGGTATGGCCTTTGCTGGAGCACTTGGCACACCTGACACTAAGAAAAATCCGAATCTAGTGAACTTTGCCAATGATACCAACATTCATTCTTCGACTTTCTTATCCAGCTTTTGGCTCTACATTTTTCGGTTCTAGTGCTTTGACTCTAAATCTGAATCCAAATCTAAATCCAAATCCGACTCCGCATTCGAAGTGTCCTCCACTTCGTGGTCCGAATCTGAGGAATCCAAATCTTGCATATGCTTTCCCTTCTTAGAAATTTGACTTGTCAAGCTGTGCTCAGCACGCTATGCGTGGCTTCCACCAATGCATCAAAGCCCCCAAAAATGAGATCCACCGAAGTAACAGCTGGGGTTTCACCTTCTTGTGCAATCCACAAACAAACCATTCTCCCATCAAGGCTTCAGTTGGTTGATCCTCCACAGGATCCACTTGAATCCAAAGAGTACAAAAATATGATGCATAGTCCTCCACTTCCAAACTCTTCTGTTCCAACCAACGGAGCTCATCCAACACTTGGGAAGAGGTCTTGTCTTTCCAAAAACACTGAAGGAAAGAATCCCACAGGATCTCAAAAGTAAGAAAATGATTGGGGCCATATTGAGCATGCGAGTTGGTTGCCTCACCATCAAAAGTGCCGTCGAAGGCATTCCGCTTGCGATAAATATTCTCAAATTTGGTGACATGAGTATCCAGATCCTCCATTTTCTTGCCATAGACATTTGGATACTTTAAGGAAACCCGAGCCATTCCAATGGGGGTGACAACGCTGCACTATCAAGGCCCAGCGGATTCGAGGGTCAGAGGTTTCTGCAAGAAGGAGACCAAAAACTAACATGTTTCACACTTGGACGAGCCCATTTGAACTTCCGAAAACTGCTGCGCCAGATTCCTCATTAGTAAAGTTCTCCTCCCATTCATCCACGTGATCTAAATTGTACTGACTGGTGTCCTCCACCAGAGGATTATCATCAGCCAGCCCGGTAAGGCAAAATCTCTCCTATTATCCAGCAGGGTGACGTTGCTCACACAGTTGGTCATGCGGTCCGCTACTTTCAGGAATCATACCCCTGCTCACTCTAGAGAGTCTCCAGATTTCCCGATTAGACATCCCTTCCTTGCTTTATTTTGTATATGGCCAAAGGCCTTACCAATCGAGCAATATAAATAACATTTCGTTCACTTGCATCCTTCCTAGTTTTACTTTCTTTTACAAGTTTTACTGTCTGTATAAAAAAACCTGGGGCAGACTGGTGGGGGGAGTCATGTGATGACTCTTGAGTCTATGCCAGCTTTTTTTTTCATGCAATAGGATTGTTGCTCATCATCAACAGCTAAATAGTACTGCACAAAAAATTTAAATCTGCCCCTCTAAAGAAGAAAACATAGGTGTGAAACATTGTGGGTAGCCACTAAGTTTGCATGAAGGTGCAGAAAAAATCAACACCAATTAGCCTCCAATTAGCGATTCCAAGTCTAGAAGCCTCTGGGTTTTGATACCATGTCAGAGGGAAGCTAGAAAGATGTAGACGAATGACAAAATCTTTGAAGCTCCAAGTGAGAGATAAGAGAAAATAGCAAAGCATTGGTGTACTAAGGGCTATGGGTCTAAGTGATTTTTTGAGCAACAACATGCATATGCATGGAGAGGGTGAATTCTAGATTGTCTTGCCATTAAAATTTGTAAAAGGGAGTAGACATTGCCTTTAGTGTCTTCATCCCAAAGGTAAGACCTTCCCTACAATGGCTTATTCAATGAAGATAGATAAAATTCATCCCAAAGGTAATATCTTCCCTCCTACAATGGCTTATTCAGTGAATTCTAGATTGTCTTGCCATTAAAATTTATAAAAGGGTCTAGACATTGCTTTTTGTGTATTCATCCCAAAGGTAAGGAGCTTTCCTACAATGGCTTTTTCAGTGAAGATAGATAAGTTTGAAGGGCATAATTTCTACACTACTTGGTAAACTAAAGTTAAACTTTAATGAACAAAGGTTTGTGGAATGTTGCAAATGGTAACGATAAGAAACCAAGAACAATGCAGAGGCTACATCGCTAAACCAAAGATGAAAAAACACTTGCCATTATACCCTTAGGATTAAGTGATAATTTCATCCACCATATCGATGGGGGTAAAGAAACCTCAAATGAAGCTTGGGAGACACTTGATGTCCTTTTTGGAGCACAGGTCAAGAACTCAAAAATCTCTCTTCTTATAAAGTACTTTGAATAAAAAATGAATGTGGGGGATTCTCTTCCCACTCATTTAAACTATATGAAGAGCATTCTAACTCAACTTGTAGGAATCAACAAACACATTGAAGATGATGAAGTTACTATAGTGCTTCTAAAGAGTCTACCACAAGATGAGTATGCTAACATTACCAACCTCCCTTGTCCTTCACTCTAGATGTAGAGGCTTCTCTACTTGAAGAAGAAAAGAAGATCAAGCAAAGGAAAGGGCACATTTACAATGAGGATGCTTAATTTAACCAAGGAGGCTACAAGAGACATGGATCAAAGTCATCCTTCAAAGGATCTTTTTAGAGAAAGGAGTTTCCTAAGAAGTCTTGTAATTTATGCGAGAAAACTAACCATGAAGAGAGGGATTGTTTTTAGGAAAAAGGCTCAAAAAGCCTTACTCGTAGAGGAAGCACATTCAAGTGGAGACAAAACAAAGGAAGAAGAAGGATCCTCACATGAGGCTAACTATCTTCAAGATAGCTAGGCTTTCTAAACAAAAAAGAACGTACCCTTCTACAGTCATCCCCCTATCCTAAACTAGTTGTAAACATAACTGGGATCCATCATCTGGAATCATAAATGGCATCGTAAACCTAACTCGAGTAAGACCTATGGGCACTAACATGGTCATCATACCCATCATTGTAAACAATTACTAGGACTAGCATTGTCGTCATGGATATTTTGTTGAGGGAGGTGTTGCATTAATACTCCAAAATATCCTTTATGACATTAGGCAACGAGAGACTAAGGTTCATAATCATTTTATCCATGTAAAAGCACCAATAGATGAGTTAAAAATGAGAGCCGATGAGTTATGGAAAGGTGGAGAGATTCTAGGCTTTATGGAGGAGGTTTAGGAGAAGATGTAGGAGATGCCTCCTAGGTTCATGCCCATGAGTTCCTTCAATGAATCAATGTAACCATGATGTCTATTTAAGAGGCAACTCAGCTAATACAATGTGTGCATGGTTATACTAATCATACCTATGGTTATGTTAATCCATGTCTTAATCTTCTTAGCTTATGCTTCACCATGTTGCTTCTTGATCATTATGAACCACCATAATTCCTTCACTCCTTGGTCTCTTGCATAGCATTCATCTGCCCAACCCTTGTTACATGCACGAAAGCCTTATTATACTTGCTAAGGCTACTGATTAGGAGCATTGATGATGCTTAACGTAGAGAGAGAGAGAGAGAGAGAGAGAGAGAGAGAGAGAGAGGAATTGTGTTTTTAGTATATTGATATGGTACAAAAAGATGTATATGTTTGTACAACTTCTATGGCCTTTGGTCTTCCAAAAAGAGGACTGAATTCTAACTTATTGATGTTTTCTCGTCTTTAGGTCCATAGAAGAACCCTTTCACAATAAAACAGCCTCATGCAATGGCATTCCCCCATCCGAACTTTATAGGTTTCTTTGCAGAGCTCTTTCTCCTTTGTGCATTTCAGAATGTAGAAGTCCGTATTCTCTGGATTTCCTTTTTCAGCTCTGTCACCCACGAAATTGTATCCTACAAGAAGGACATCACTAAGGGTATCATGGTACCCTTTGTAGGTGGCCTTCTCAATGTTTGCGATGTTTACATCAATGTCAACACTGTCTTCTTCAGTGCCATCTCTACCAATGGTTCAAGGGCAATGTAGTCCCAACTATGAATATGAGACTGATTAATGCACCTATGCCATAAGTGTTCCATACAATTACTACAATAACATGATAGATGCACCCTCAATGCTATTGGATCATGCTAAGAGTATGTAGAGACTGAATGTAGGGTTCTTGTGTTTGTTACAACCTTGACATTCCATGCCTCATCTCTATCTATATCACCCAACTTTATCTCTCCTAAAAG
This sequence comes from Cibotium barometz, assembly GCF_041138505.1. Taxonomy (NCBI): domain Eukaryota; kingdom Viridiplantae; phylum Streptophyta; class Polypodiopsida; order Cyatheales; family Cibotiaceae; genus Cibotium; species Cibotium barometz. The sequence continues at coordinate 5,702,124 of NC_141073.1, forward strand.
ACTCTACTAACGTATCGAGCTTGTGATTCATATGTGGACTCGGTTCCAGTGGTGCGTTTCTTGCAAAAAATTTATGACATCAACTGCACATTGGAGCTTAGCACCATTAGGCTTGAGTTGTTCATGAGTTAGTTCTCTCTTCACACCACAGCCCTTGCACCGACGTGCTTTCCCTTTCCATGACCAGAGCTAAATAAATTCCAAGTCATTTGCAAACCTGTGATGGCAGTGTACCTGGAAAAAAAGTAGAAAGGCCTTTTTGCTTTGAATTGAGACGAAGCACCATCAGACCAAACCCAATGACGTTGTAGGGGAATACCATAGGGTAATACCCAATTATAATGTAGCATGAAACAATGTTGCACAAAATGGGTATCATGCTTCTTATCATCAGAGATGTAAAAGTGAATCATTTTGTGGATGTCACCTGCAATGCAAAAGTATGTAATATGCACAAATATGGACACTTGGCTTGAATACTAGTGCATTGATTATATCCCATTTTGCTCCTTAAAAGAGTAATTCTCAGCAAAGTCTATAACAGATATTACCACATCTTCAGGAAAATTGGACAGGCATTCTTTGTAGTATTGCTCAACTTGCCACCTATACACAAAATCATGTTTGATAAACTTTATAAGCTGGTTGTTGAACATTTGATTCAATGCCATGACATTTCCTTATGTATTAACTCTTTCCTCTTCTTTGTCTTGCCATCATCAGTGGTTCCACAGTTTATGTCTTGAAAGATATTCACAGTGACAAGTCAACCAACATATGCAAATTCAGCTGGATAAACTGCTATGTTTAGAGGATTACATATAGTGCAACTCCCCATCAGACACTTCAACGTATGGAAAATAGTACCTTCAGCTTTGGGATATAGAATGGAATCCCATGCGCTTGTGATGCTCTTGTAGGACGTCTCGGCAGCCTTGCACCCACCTGGCTGAGAACCCACATTACAAATGACACAATTACATTGGCATGCTTTGCCATGCAACCCAAAAGTAGATCCTCTAATTGGTTCAATGCATCTTTTAAGAATGACATCTGAACATGTATTAGGTAGCAACAAGTGTATCGATCCTTAAGCTTGTACACAAAGTATGAATTTAATTTCTCAAAAGCTCGTTGAACTAGTGCCTGTGGATGCATCTCCTTAAACAACAAATATAGTTCAACCTGCAATATAAAACCATCGTAGCAAGTTAAACATTTGGTTTGAAACTAGTTTGTAGTTATAGGTTCCTAGGTGTATGCAGCTAGTTCACCAACCGTTATCTTATTGGTTTAACACCGGTATCATATTATTTCAAAACTTGTGTTGTCAAAAGCAAAGCTGATCTTTTCCTTATATCTCATGCATGTTGCATAGAGCTAATGTTCCAAACAGTATCATTCCGGTACAAAACATTGGTATTATATGGCCACCCCAAGTTCTCCTTCCGGTCTCTGGTGTCATACCAGTGTTCAACTGGTATAATACTAGTTAGAAAATTTGCTATATAGAGAGTACATTAGAGGATACCATGCTCTTAAGCCAGTATGATAGTAGTGTTTAACCGACAGCAACAAGCAGCTAGTCTTTTCCCTATCAGTAGTGTTAGTTGTATATAGCTATCATTCCACAATCAATATCATATTGGTTTGGGATCAGTGTGATACTAGTGAAAAGCCTCAGGAATGCTTTTTTTTTGCTATAGCCTAAGTGTATAAAGGTTGTTTTCGATCGGGTATCTTACTAGTTTAACACCAATCTCTTACTAGTTTTCTTGGTTTTGTTTATTGCCACCCCAAGTTGAAAACCGTTTTGAACCATGCCCTGCCTTGTGAGGGAGGATGATTTCTTTTTATTTTCTAGATTTTCTAGTACTTAACTTCCCCAAGTAGTCGAAGATCTATAGGTTACTGAAAATTTGACAGTCAGACATAATACACATAGACACATAATAAAAGAAGGAAACAACACACATACAAGGATGATAGAATCATAGAAGAGTAGAGAATTTGGCATTTGTTTGTATACTGGTTGGAAACATCTAATCTAGTATCTGAATCTATACTGAAGGAATATGCAATCTATAAAACCACACCAAATCAGCACAGGTGTTGGGAGCATGGGTTGTTGTTGTTACCTAAGATTGATCAAGAAGGTGTGTCGGATGCTTAACATAAGATTTTCTGCCAAGGCACTTGCGACATACATCCTTTTTGTTGGGTGAAACACGAGTATGACTTAACCAAAAACTGAAAACAAGCTCTTTCACCTCATCACTGATTATGCCTACTGCACAGGCTTGCCGATGGCATGAAGATAATGGAAAAATACCATCAAAGCAGAGGTTTGCAAACTCTCCCTAGCTACATAGAAATTACGTCTGTGTATGTTCAACTACCTTGTATGTTCAAACCTAGTCTTCTCGTCTAGACCCTTGGTCCGCTGATTAAATAAAGTACTAAACAACATCGTTGCATATTTTTTGATGCTTCTGCCCGTTTGCACCATGACTTGCATTGTGCTCCTATTCTTCTTGTACCTTAGACTTCATTCTTGCATGTTGTTCTTGCTTCCTCTATGCATGATAATCCTTGATTGCATTGGCAAAAAACTTTATGCGTGACTCGCAACCCTCTACACAGAGGCTGAACTTTTGAATTTTTCTTTTCTTTTTTGTCATTGTTTTGTTTTTTACTTTCACAGTTTCAATTTTCAGTTTTACCAAAAAGGGGTATTTTGGAATCTTTGACTTATAGACCTTCCTAAAAGCCTGCATGCAGTAAATGCAGCCAACCCATCCCAAATTATCTAAAATTGGGTTAATGGTTGCAGGATTCAGATTTTTATGACTAATGGCCTAAAAGGCTTTATGCATTATAAATGCGGCCAGCTAGTCAAGATGCCCCAAATTAGAAAGATGATTAAGGTTAATTAACTTATGTAATTGCACCAATGCAAAAACACAAAAACCTGCAAATGACACAGAAATTTTTATGTGTTGCAAATCCTCCTCTAATTTCACTTGTTATCCCAATTTCATTGTATGAGGAGACAAAATTAGGGTAAACACTATGCTATGAAGCCAATTCTAAGGTCAATTTAGCCAAATTATTTCCATTATATGCTCATTTGATTGTTTTTTCAATTTGAAAATGTAAAAATGCAGAAATTTAAAAATTTTAAACAATAGAAATTGTAGAAACACTAGAAGTTGTGATAAGAAACATAAATTAAACACAAATTTGTAATGAAAAATGCAACAAATCAGGAAAACAAACACATTTCATAGATTTATTTCTTTTATTTTTGTCATTCTTGAAAAAAATAGAAAATAGAAGCATAATAGAAATTAACCATACACACACACGCATTTAAAATGCACAGTGCCTATGCAATGGGGCTATTCCCCAATAGCGGCACCACTTATAGAGGTCCCTTATGCCATGCAAAAGGCATAGGAAACAACCAAAGATCGTGGGGCTTCGCCCATTCACACTCGAGAGCATAAATAGCTCAATCGAGAAGCCAATCTACCATAAATTAATGCATAAAATGCAAACAAGGACCTGTCACTCACCTCGTTGAATCTTGGTAACTATTGGGATTCTCAAGGTGGCTGCCATTACAGGAGCACCCAACAGCTCCACTACGTGTGTGAGAGATTCTTCTCCATTCTCTAAATTCTTTCCTAATCTCTTGCCTAATCTAGTTAGAGATGTTATATGCTTATTGTGCATGTGTGTGAGAGAGAGATTGAGTGAATCTCAATAATTAATCACATGGCGTGCCTCTCATAGACAAGCTGCAATCACACACGTAAAATACACAGTATTAGCATTTCTAATGCCAATGGCCAAATGAAGTGACAATTGCCAATGGATGGTGCCGACACTGGAGTGGTGTCCAATGAGGGTTAACACCAAACACACAAGTTTGCATGGCTAAGTTGGCTAGTTGAAGCCCCTTAAAGCTCCTACACTTTGGTGCGGGTTTCCTAGCTAACTGGCGAGCTACTTGGTTGAGGATGGTTTCTATGTAGCTAGCATTGCGAGCTCGATTTTGGGCCTTAATGGGCATCTAAATGGTCTTTTTTTGACATTAATATGTATATATGTTTGCACAAATATATGTTTTTTAAACAAAAAATACAAGTAGGCCATCAGCTTGTAGGAAAGTAGAAAATATACTGTAAGGGATCATTTTTTTTTTGTGGGAAGGCGAGGTTTCTTAAAGATGGATCTTGGACTTCATCAAATTGAGCTTCCTCAAAGGTCTATGCATGTTTACACTCATAGAACTATGCCCAAGTGATGCTTTCATGTACATGAGGGGGTGGATTTGGTGATGAACTTTGCACCCTCAGAGTACTGCACACACACACACACACACACACATGCACATAAAAATCCCTACATACTCTCTAAATACACTCAGACACTTATGCACACTCTCTAAATACACTCACACACTTATGCACACATACACACACATGCATATGCACACAATGCTTTGCATAGAGAGAGAGAGAGAGAGAGAGAAAGACACGCACACATACAGAGAGAGAGAGAGAGAGAGAGAGAGAGAGAGAGAGAGAGGGGGGGGGGAGAAAGGTGGGTATATGCATGAGTATAAACGATGGTATGCAACTTGGTCGTTGATGTTAGCATAGTTAGAGAGGATATTTTTAAGCCTAATTATTAAAAATACATCTAGAGAATACCATTTTTAATCATAGACAATCTTGGAGGGGACTTTGAGAGGGTTGTAAAACAAAAAATAATAATTTTTGGGATCACTTTATGCCGCATATGTGAAAGTGATTAGAAAACCACTTTCATGTATAGGGAATAGAGGGAAACTAGGGTGGAAAAGATGTGAATGCATGGGGTAGTGGAGAAAGTAGGGACATAGAGGAAAACTCGTGGGGAGTATTCAATGGGGTAGTGGTGAGTGGAGGTTAAACATTAGGAAGAGTAGGAGTGAATAGAGGTGGAAAATCAAGAACTACAAGTCATCGAATCCTAAAGCAAGCATTGAATCCAAATTCTCTCACAAAAGGCAATCGATGTAGCAACATACTCAACTTGTATTGATGAAAGAAATTTTTTAGGAGGCATTTTTATTCTTCCCTCAATTTAAGATTTAGGTCATTTTAGAAATTGAACAAGTTCTAGGTTAATGCAATCCATATCCCCCTTTTTAAGACTCTACTCATTGTTTTAAGATCTCACAATTTCCTTATGAGGCCACTTTTTAGTCCATATCCCCCTTCATATTTGTGAAGCTAGACATGTAGGTGTTATGCATATCATGCATCCAAGCTACCATATCATTCACTCTACATGCCTACTTAACTTTTTTAACAAGGTTGTAAATGTGATATGTTGCATAACCTTGACCTAGCTTATTTCTTGACTCAATTTGTTGACAATCATAAACCACAAATCAATCAACTTTGTTTTAATATCTCGAATGATTTCCTTATGACACTTTTTAGTCCATATCCCCATTCATATTTGTGGGGCTAGAAATGTAGGTGCTTTCATTCACTATGCATGCCCACTCATCTTTGTTAACAAGGTTGTAAATGTGAGATGTTGCATAACCGTAACCTTTAGCTTATTTCTGGACTCAATCCATCGATAAATAATAAACCACATCTCATTCAACTTCATGACATAAGTAAACTAGAGAATCTAAACTCTCATTTTAGTAATGAATATCTTTCTCTTTGCCTTAAAAGAGGCTCTACGAAATGGTGATAATTTCTTTCATTTTTAAAGAAATTAAGCCTCAAATAACATAGGAAATAGTTTTTGTTAAAACATTACAAGAATATTTGATGAAAAACATCATATTTACTTTCTAAAAATATATTCAAATAATATATATACTAATTTGATCTATAAATTTCATAAAAAAATGTTTTTCACAAGATCCATATATTTTATGAAAATAGCATAACATTGTTCTTTACAAAATCCATTGTCTTACTAGCTTTCAAAGAATAGTTATAATATGTGATAATTAAAAAATAAAATTAAAAACATAAGTTTAATTGTAAAGAAGATTATTTTTACTTCACAAAATATTAACCAAACAACATATATGCATGCATTGAAAAAAAAAACATGTTCCTCACCTACCCAAGAAAAACAAACATTTCAAGCTACACTAATTTTTATTATAACTAAACAACACAAGATGCATGAATTTTGGAAAAGACACCCTCCCTCTTCTACATAAGACTAAAGAAACATTCTAGATCATACTAATAGTAGTCATATCTTTTGAAGATAAGAGAATAGCCAATAGATCTTCACAGTCCTAGGGCTAGCTTGCACACCCAAGAAGAGAATGAGAATATATTGTATCACCTTGTAGGGTTAATAGTGATAAATAAATGTAACTTCTTTCCTCAACACCCCGTTAATCGCAGCAATAACTCTACTTGATGTAGTCCATCAATAGAATGTGGATCCTGACTTGGTACTGGAGACTTCGTCCTTTGGTAGCTCTACCACCCCCCATTGTCAACCTCACACCTCCCTCTTCACCAAAATCCTCAACATCCCCACCCACATTTTCCACTCCACTATTTGCTTCACCACCGCCCCTTTCTACTATCTCTCCCTTACCCATATATCCTACCACTCATTCCACACAAATCACATCTTTTGCCAATTCCTTCCCACCATGGAGTCCTACATCCGAAAGAGAAGGTGGTCCAAATTTAGCTCTACCAAACAAAAACTTCAGTGGGACGTGCCTATCCTTAAGTTCCATATGCTCAATTCTCCCATGCCTCATGAAGTATCTCTTTCCCAACTATGGAAAAATCTTCTCGGTGTGACAAATCCACTTCAACTACTCAACCAAATGACTCACTACCTATGAAGGAGAGTGTGTCATTACCATTTGCCTTGATGGGGTACAACCTCTTCGAGCTCTAAAATCACACTCAAGGATCTATAGAGAAGTTAGCAAATTTGCAAAAGAAAAATCAAGGATTGATGTAGAAGCTTCATGAGGCCAATAGCAGGGCAACCACTCTATAGAAAGAAGTTGACAAGGTAGGTGAAATAGAGAGTGTCCACCGACCTCAAGGAATTACTTGAGGAACAAACCAGGTGATGACTCAGAGGATGAATATCAAGAGTTGGAAGGTAGATCACTCAAAGCACAAAAAGAAATGCAAAACACTATATGCCACTTGATCGAGAGAGGGACCAACACTCGTAGATCAATATGGTTTGCTCACTGGCATGGGAATTGAAAGGAGTTACATAAGGGAAAAAGTAGTGAAGACTCAAAAGACTCTAGAGGACAAAGAGAAGCTCTACTTAGAAGAAATCAAAAAGGTGAAAGAAAAGGCTGAAATAACACTCCAAAAAGTAGAGGCCGAGTATCAGGAGTTGGAAGGTAGATCACTCAAAGAACAACATGAAATGCAAGACATCATACACCAGTTGGTCGAGGAGAGGGACCAATACAAGACAACATGTGGCACATTGGCACAACAAAACAAGGAGCTCAAGAAAGGGTTGCTTACAGAAACAACAGAGCAAATACAAAATAGGGAGATGGGGATCAGACCATAGCTATAATCATGAATCATGCCGCTCCTCTTCTTGAGTTAATCTCTAACCCCTGCTCCCCAACTACCTCATGGATGATCATGAGGTAGTTGGGGAGATGGGGATCAGACCATAGCTATAATCAGGAATCATGCCGCTCCTCTTCTTGAGTTAATCTCTAACCCCTGCTCCCCAACTACCTCATGGATGATCATGATCTCAGCTCTCAGGATCTCGTCATAGCTATAATCAAGAATCATGGCGCTCCTCTTCTTGAGTTGATCTCTAGCGCCCCCATTCCCCAACCACCTCGTGGATGATCATGATCTCGTCTCTGCAACTCTCTCTCGTCCCCAATAGAAGTTTGATCTCCAAAATATAATTACATTACACCAACTTGGAAGATTTACCCAGATGCTTACTTGGTATGTTCACCCTACCTTGGTGATGGGTGTATTGCACGATGATATATTCTTGAAAATCCACAAGATTTGGTGGCTGAAAAGAGAGAGGAGATAGACACCAAGGTAGAGAGGCATGATGATATATTCTTGAAAAATCCACAAGATTTGGTGGCTGAAAAGAGAGAGGAGATAGACACTAGGGTAGAGAGGCAAACCCTAATTAGCTCTCGTTATCTCAAACCATCAACACATACAAGGTAGAGAAGATCCATAGCTTTCCTTCATTACACACCAAAAAAAAAACACATTTTTCCTAGTGATAAGTTCACACTGAAATAGCCTAAGTCTAATGTTCACACACTTGGCCAGCTGGACACATCCCCATTATTGTCCACACACACACTGCTAGACTAGTGTTATTGTCCACACACTACCACTATCCACCAAATCCCGATGAGCTTGCATTCTCAATACTCCCCCTTAAGCTCACCATATCCATCTCATGTACTCCAAGCCTGTGTCTAAAGTACTCAAACTTCTCTTTACCAAGTGGTTTGGTAAAGATATATGCAACTTTCTCGTCAGTCTTCAAATATGTCAATCCTATCTATCCATCCAACACTTTCTTCCTGATGAAATGATAGTGGACCTCCATGTGTTTAGTCCTCACATGACAGACTAGATTGCTAATTGTATGCTGCTCACGTTGTCATAATATATGACAACTTTCCCATCACATTGTTGTCCCAAATCTTTGAGCAGGTTTTTCAACCATACCACCTCACATGTAGCAATAGCTACTCTTCTATACTCTACCTCTATGCTAGATAAAGAAATTGTGGGTTTCTTTTTGCTACTCCAACTCACCACTACACTTCCCAATGTGAAAGCATAGCCACTAGTAGATCTTCTGTCATAAGAACTACCTGCCTAATCCATGAACATCCATAGTCCATAATGTGTTGTAGCTTTCACATATCTCAAGATTCTTCTCACTGCATCCAAATGTGGTTTCCTTGGGCTTTGCATAAATCGACTCACAAGCCCAACCACATAGCATAAATCCGGTCTAGTGATAGTCATGTATATCAAACTACCAGCCATCTTTCTATACATTGTCACTCTTATCTTTCTATACAGTGCTAATGAGATACCTTCTTATCTTGTCTGTCCAAGCACATTGTGCTTGCTTCAATCCATACAAGGCTGCCTTCAACTTACATAAACATGTAGGATATTTGGGATGCACATAGCCTTTTGGTTGCTCCTCCATGAACACTTCTTCTTGCAATTCACCATTTAGAAATGCATTCCTTACATCCATTTGATGCATTTCCCAATCATTTGACACAGCCAATGCAATCACAGATCTCACTGTTCGCATCTTAGCCACAGGGCTAAATGTTTCATCATAATCCAAACCATGTGTCTGTGCATATCCCTTTGTAACCAGCCTTGCTTTGTGCCTTTCCATTGATCCATCTGACTTACATTTCACTTTATACACCCATTAGGACATTTTGGAGGTCATTTGTAGGGCCTTGCAAGAAATTCATGAATTTCTAATTTCTCTCTCTAGAAAATGTGTATAAAATAAATAAAAACTAAATTTCAAGATTTAAAAGTTCTATTCTTTCATTTAAGAATATTTGGAAGCTTGTCATAAAGTCCATGTACCTCATGTCTATACCCCACATTACATTTATAATGTGAGAGATGTGGAATTGACAATGCGAAACACGGGCACACATCACTAGAAGAACGCAGGTATTTGATATTGGCAGCATTGAACTCGGGCACGCTTAGTAAACTCCAGCTGAGGAATGGGGCCAAGTTAAAAAATATAATAAACATGCCCACCAGTTGTATCAATAAATCCCTCACATGCACATGGATAGGTCATGAGCTCCTTAAGCTAGGGGTCTAGGGTTCAAATCCCAGCTAGGCCAAGAGCCGTAGGGTAGTCCAAGTTTGATATATATTTTTCCATTTCCACACACACACACACACACATGTATACATGCATGCATCCAAACAAATGTGAACTTTGAATGAAAATCACTTTCAAAACTTAAGTTTTGGAATGTAAGGGAAGAGTAAAAAGGAATTAAATGTTACAAATAAAACACTTTCCTCTTGATAGCCATTCGGTGCACATAGGGGTGCATGAGTTGCTTTAGAATATTCTTATAGCTTCGAATGGCTATCTTTTACACACACACACCCACCCACCCAAACACATACACACACACACACACACACACACACACACATACACCCACCCAGACACACAAACTTATAGTGATGTAGGTGTGTGTGTGTGTGTGTGTGAAAGATAGCCATGTATGCTAAAAAGGCTAAGTGGATAGAGAAGAAGAATGATGAAGATGATGAAAGGGAGCCATTTCAAGCGCATTGGTGCTTTGATTCTCCTTGCTCTCCCTTGTATGGCTCCAAATGGCTATCATAACCATTTCAAGCACATTGGTACTTTGATTCTCCTTGCTCTCCCTTGTATGGCTCCAAATGGCTATCATAGCCATTTGGCACACATTAGTGCTATGATTTTCCTTGCTCTCCCTTGTATAGATTTAAATGGCTATTTGATGTAATCACATAGCTGATTGCCACATAATTTTGGCTTGATTGTTTTTGCTCTCTCTTTTATAGCTCAAACTAGTTTTGTGAACAAAAACTAACCCACTTGTCGGTATTTATAACTAAAATTAGCAAATCTCTACATTTTTCTTAAGTGCACAAGTTGGCACCAAGAGGGGATGTTGGAAACGGGGACCTACTTGTAAGAGTACCTCAAATTAGATAGACTAAAGGCCTTTAACACTTTAAGATTCTAGGGTTTGGATGGCTAGATCAATTTGTGGAACCTTGCAGTTAAGTGCACTCGTTTGGTGACCTTACTCGGATGGGTGACCTCCCGGGAAGTTTTTCCCCCATTACATTTTAACATCATAGCCATTTAGCATGCATATGTGTTTTCATTCTCGTTTCTCTCGCTTATATCGCTCCAAATGGCTATCATAGCCATTTCAAGTGCATTGGTGCTTTGATTCTCCTTGCTCTCCCTTGTATGGCTCAAAATGGCTATCATAGCCATTTCAAGCACATTGGTGCTTTGATTCGTTTTTCCCCCATTACATTTTAACATCATAGCCCCATTTAGCGTGCATATGTGTTTTCATTCTCCTTTCTCTCCCTTATATCACTCCAAATGGCTATCATAGCCATTTCAAGCACATTGGTGCTTTGATTCTCCTTGCTCTCCCTTGTATGGCTCCAAATGGCTATCATAGCCATTTCAAGCACATTGGTGCTTTGATTCTCCTTGCTCTCCCTTGTATGGCTCCAAATGGCTATCATAGCCATTTGGCACATATTAGTGCTTTGATTTTTCTTTCTCTCCCTTGTATAGATTTAAATGGCTATTTGACGTAATGACACGCTGATTGCCACATTATTTTGGCTTGATTGTTTTTGCTCTCTCTTTTTATAGCTCAAAATGGCTATCTAATGTATTAGTGTGTTGGGAAACAACTTTTTTTGAGCATTGGTTTGTTGTAGCTATTTTTGGAAAAAAGGAACAGAAAGAGAAGAAGAAGACATGACGATGAGAAGAGCAAGACAAGAAGAAGAAGAAGATCGAGGAATGAAGAGAACATTCAAAGTTCTCCCTCTCTTGCGTCAAAAGAAAATACATGCTTCGTACTTGGTCAAGCCTCTTTATTGCTATTGTCAGTCACATTCTCCAAGAAAGCGCTACTTTTTAGATGAAAAGGCATGTTTATTGCTATTGTTAGTCATATTCTCCAAAAAGAATGTTACTTTTTAGATGAATACGATAGTTTTTTGATTATAAGTTAAAGTTTTTAAATTTTTTTATTTGAATATAGTTATTTTTCAACGTTACGTTGCCTGCTTGCTCATTGGTCTACTTTTATTTTCTGTCTCTTTTAAAAGGCCCTCCAAATGACCTCCAAAATATCCTAATGCATTTGCAACTAATGACATTCTTTCCACTTAGTAATGCAACCAAGTCCCATGTATCATTGTGTACCAAGGCATCCATTTCTTTGTCCATTGCTTTATCCCATACATGCTTTCCAATAGTTTCTCCAAAACATGGTTCCACATGCTTTATCATTGATGTCATGTATTTATAATGCATTGCATACCCATCATATGTCAATCTTTCCATTGGATACCTAATCCTTTGTGACCTTCTCAAAACCTGTGGATCACTTTGTACACCTTGTGCTCTAGCATGTGGAGGAACATATCTCTCTTGCCTTACACCTGGAGTACGTAAGGTTGGGATGCCAAGTTCTTCATCTAAGCTTTCCGAGCTAGATGACTCTATGCCAATTCCTTCAACCTTCTTTTTGCCTTTGTCAACAACACTTCCACTTGTGCTCACACTACCATGTCTCAACCTTCTTGACCATGGACTTACATTATCACTTCCACTTGATGTTTCACTTGGCCCAATAATGAAGTAGTGCTCTCTTTTAGAAATTTCACATGCACATTTGCATCTATGTCATAACATCGTCTTTGTTTTTGTACCAACTTGCCAACTCATCAAACACCACATCTCTAGAAATGAGAACCTATTTAGTTTCTGGATTGTAACATTTGTAAGCCTCTCTCTCTTGTGCATAATAAATGAATATGCACTTCTCAACCTTTGGGTCCAATTTTCTTCTCTTCTCATCTGGCACATGTACATAGGCAATACATCCAAAAACTTTAAGATGCCCAATATCTGGCCTAAAACCTGTCATCCTCATCTTAGGAGTACTCTCATGTATGGCAGTTGTAGGTGTCTTATTCAAAATGTACACCATTATGGCACATGCTTCTACCCAAAAATACAAAGGCATACTCTTCTCATTCATCAATGCTCTTACCACTTCACCTGTCACATGATTCTTTCTCTCAGCAACTCCATTTTGCTAAGGAGTATACCTACATGTAAGCTACCTTCTAATAACATGGTCTCTTAAGAATGCATCAAATGCATGTGAGATGTACTCCACCACCACCATCTGTCCTCAAACATTTAATCCATTTGCTCCAAGATCATGTCTTTCTTCTTCACAGATTCTTTTCCTTCTTCTTCACTCACTCACAAAACCCTAATAGAGAACACTAGGCTCTGATACCATGAAAAGAGAGAGGAGATAGACACCAAGGTAGAGAGATGCTTCATAGCTTTCCTTCATTGCACATTAAAAAACACAACACATTTTTCCTAGTGCTAAGTTCACACACTGAAATAACCTAAGTCTAATGTCCACACACTTGGCCAGCTGGACGTGGCCATTAATGTCCACACACTTGGCCAGTTGGACGTGGCCATTACTGTCCACACATACACTCCTAGACTCGTGTCCACATGCTACCGCTATCCACCAGATCCCGATGAGTTTGCATTCTCAACAATGGCAACCCTTACTAATAGTGTTGACTTTCTAGGCCTGGGCTCTACTACTTATGAAGCCAGATATATTCTCAAATAATGAGAAAATGCATAAACTTATAGTGCCAAACGAATTAAAGGAATCCATGGACTACCCTCAAAGGAAATTGGCAAACAACTTAGCATGGATGTGGACTTTTGGACTCTCAAAAGAATACCATTAACTTGATTCAAGAGATTCACGAGACTATATACAACCCTTGGAATTTTAAAGCTTCACTGTATTATTACTAAACATCTCCTACAACTAATATAAAGCTCAGGCTCCAAAGGGAACTTCAATGAAGGCCATGTCAATTACACATAGGTCCTAGAGGAAGAAAAAACATAATGGAAAACCTATCTTTTTTGGCAACCCCATGAATGGCCAAAAGAGTGGGACATGACAAAGTCACCAAGCCGATTACACCAATTGACTTATCCTCATCAATCTTGGCTTTGTCGATTTCACAAGACAGAGGATGCAAAGGATCTACAACACAAGCTATAGGATGATGATTATTATTTAGAGGAAGATGAGGCAATCGATGACAATACTTGGAAGGACACTGGGGATGTTCTACCACCCTTGCCTATGCTACCAAATGAATTGTTATATATATCACAGATGCAAGGCAGTGCTTTGACACAATAATGCTGATATTTTTTGATAGTATTGAGTTATGTGAATATGACTTCATTATCTCAAAGGAGAAATGCACAAAAGACTAGATCTTTTGTACAAGGCTATAAGGTAGATTCTTCCATATGATCCTCTAAGAAAACCAATCTTCCCAAATGATGATGTCCAACGGATTCACTTGGCTTATGCACTAGGCCTCAATAAAGCACGTGACAATGGAATTATGGCCATCATGATTTGAGGAGAAAAGGTGCTTTGAGATACAATTGCATGTGATGCTAATCTCTCCAACCCTCATCTTACGGATCTCTTAGAGATATAAATGATAACTTTTATTATTCATAGATGCTATAAAAGATGGAGAAGAGAACACCTCCCTGAGAACATAGTCAAGGGTACAAAATCATCAAGCAAGACAGTGGCCCGAGACTGAAGGATGGTATGGGAAGAACCCAAGTGGAGGATCAAGTGGTTGACCAAACCACATTACTCAAATTTATATGCAAGTTGGAAGCTAGAACGTATGAGCATTACACTCATGAATGAGGCCATGATATGTGCATGGGAAAAGACTACCAAACCAAGTTTTAGTGTGCAATCTGAGAAAGAGGTCTGGTGGCTTGGTGCATTCGAGGTACCAGCAATAGGAAGTTGCAGTAGATCCAACCGAGTCAACTGATGATGACGAGTTGTGGGATTACAAGTCGAAGGCCTTGATAGTGATGCATCTTGTATGAGCAATCAAATTTCCAATGGACCCACATCCAGTTAACAAAAAATATGTTTGTCCTATCTCGTGAGGTACATAAAACTGTGTACAATAGTATGCCATTCAATTTTTAGCATACTTGTTAGATACAAGCTATGTAAAACAGTATGTCATCCAATTGTGTGCATACTTGACATGTTTCTATCTGTACTCAAGAAATTTAGTGCTCAAGAACTATGTATTATGTAGCTTCGATGATTCAATTCTCGTGAATATTTGTTTGGATGCACGTAAACCTTGTTAGAATTAAGATTTTGATGATTTGAGGTAGTTATGTATAGAAGCTTTAATGATCCATCTGCAAAAAAGAATTAAGATTTTGATGATTTGAGGTAGTTATGTATAGAAGCTTTAATGATCCATTTGCAAAAAAGAAATTCACGCCCGTGGGGGTTTGTTTAAAAAAACATCCTTACTGATTGTGCTAATTCCCTTTTCAGCTTGATATTGTTAAAAAATGCAAAGAACACTTGCTTTGCAAATGAGACAATTAATCCTAAATTGGGGATTCCAATTAATACAACATCGACACATGGAGTCACTTAAGTAGTCAATAACAGTAGTAGAAATGACGCACAAAGAAGAAGAAGATGACTTAAAAGAATCTCAATACTTCGAGCAGCCTAATTTACACATACATCCAATTTTGTTCTATTTATGATTGCAACATATATTGTGTAATCATACACCATACTTTATATTTGATCTGCATTGGGAGGAAGTGGGCTTCAAGAGGAGGTGGGCCTCATCTTCTTCGGTGGTCTTCCTTCTCCTTTGTCTTCTTCTTGAACGTCATCTGCTAGGAGATCTATTCTTGGCAATCGCACCTCTAGAGGTAACACTTTCGGAGAGGAACACACCGACTCTTTCTTATCCTCATTAGATATCTTTTTCCATAAGAAGGCAATGAGTCTCGTTCATTTATTCCTACCGCAAGAGTCTGGGCTGTGTATGACAGGTAGTAGGGACATCTCAGTGCTTGACACCCATGCCCTTGACCAAACACTAGCAAAGCAAATTGTTTCTCCACCAGCACCACTTTCTCAGCATTCAGTGGCACATCATATCCACCACAAAAATGGAGAGTACTTTCAATGCAAATAAAGAAAATTTTGCATTGTCTTTTGAGAAATTTTTATGAAATATAATGATATGTGCATCAAAATTGTAAGCATCATGATTCACGTCAACTTACTATCAATTATAAACAAGTGTCATGAATGTACGCACTTTTTGATGATTCAAATGTCTTATATATTCAGCGAGACCGGCATCCTTTTGATGACTTGTTGATTTTGAACTGCTAGCACAGAGAATGATCTTGAGCCTCCTGCTCTCTTTAGGAAATCATCATCATATACAAAAACGTGCAAGCAATGTAATATGTTTAACAAAATACACGTAAAATGAATACTATCTTAAGCAGTTGTAGATCCCTGTTAGTGAAGTGCTCCATGTTTATGAATGTAGCTAAAAATACTGAGAATGTTCAAACATGAATGGTTGAAGCTTTGGATAGCAATATAGGTCCATGGAAAAAGAAAATGGTATAGTGTATTATGTGTGAATGCTAAGTGGTGATGCATCATTTTATGTTGCCATGGAATACTTACATCTTTATTGATGAGGTTCTTGAGTGATGACAATTATGGCTAGGGACTTAGTGATTTGCAACACTAGAGATCAAAAGGACACACAAGGCACATGAGTATTACTTGTGGTTTTTCACATTCACACTCAATGCTCATAGGTCAATGATGCTATATGTAGGGATGAGAAGTAAATCCTTGATGACATGCGGTATTTGTCAATGATGATGAAGCTGACCCCGACTGGATGAAAATCCTAGCTACAATTGATGTACTCCCAGATCATAAACTTGGAATGCAATTTGTGGTCTCAACCAGCTAGTACCTTCATGACCCCTACCAAGTCTTTTCCTCGCTCAACACCATGAGTGTATGCATATCTCCCCAACAACCCTTTGGGTATGGCTAGATTTCCTCTTTGGTGGTGGCAAGAATATGCAAAGAAAGCGTGCCTTGCTGTCTCCTCCTCCACAGCTAACCACAATCTTTTAACATGGGAAACATGGGTCTCTCTAGGCAAACCATCTCTTTCTAGTGCTCATGCCAAAATTAAACTACCTAGTGGGCCCTGGGTCTTTTACACACGAGTGCTTTTTTTTGGCAAGCAATTACGAGTGAGCAGTTGAAATCATAACACATGGGTACCTCTTGTTCCCTACTCTCTTTCACTCTCTCTCTCTCTCTCTCTCTCACACACACACAATTCGCCCCCATCATGTAGACTCTCTTTGCAAGATATCGATAAAAGTCTCTTCCATACAGAAGACATTGAATACAAATTCCATGGAAAACACCAATAAGTGTGCTTGGTTGAAATCATAACACATAGGACATTTCTCTCTCTCTTTCTCTCTCTCTCTCTCTCTCTCTCTCTCTCTCTCTCTCGATATTGACACATTCAAAAATTTTGCAAGATATTGATAAGAGTCACTTCCATACATGAGAACGTGAATACAAAATCCATGGAAAACAGCAATAAATGTTTTTGGAAACCAATGACATGGTCATCTCTATGACTCATACTCCATGTGAGGCACCAACACTACTTGAAGTTGTATGATCTTGCTGGTTTATGTTGGGTCGTGGAGGTCCCCCCTAATTCGGATACTAATATGGGTTGGTTATGTTAGGATGTGGTATACCATAAGGGTATAGCATCATTTCTACTCCTGGTGGTGGTTAATAGTAAGAAAGTTGCCGAGATATAGAAGTAGCACCACGTGGTACATATGAAGCATGCCCTAGCAACCATTGGGGTTGTCCACGCTAAGGTTCCTCCTCGGTTCCTCCAACGAAATTTGAGGTTGCATGCTCGCTTAAATAATTTTCTTGGATTCTTTACCTTGAAAACCACCTGGAACCTAGGTCTATGGGCACATCTATGAGCCAACTCCTGATTATAGCACAGCCAATTATTTTCTATGCTTATAAAATGTCGGTAAAGCTCCTTGCATGCCTTAGCCATGACACCAGTCCCTACAAAGAAATCCAGTACTAGTTCCCCTTCCATTGTGAAAGTACCAAGGAGCCACCTACCAAAATGAAGAAAAACTTAAGATCACTTTCTTACATTTTATCGAATCATTACCAATAAAAAACGCGTAATGTTTATTCTATACCTTGCAGTCTACAGGTCACTCAATTGCACCCTGGTTTATTATATATCCCCTAATATGAGTGGCACGTCTTCCTTTTAGGTGGAGTGAATCACTCAGGAGGTTAGTGTAGTGTGTAAACCCAGAGGTTGTAGTAGCAGATGCATCCTTACCGTTCACTCTCATATATGTTGGAGGTCGGTGGGTGTCGAACAAATACCCCAACAATCAACATTATTACCTGCACACTAATGACATACACCTCATTTGTTTGAATAATAATTTAGAGTTTTCTTTTAATTTCCCAATACTAGAAGAAAAGAAAGTGGTGGTTCATACCTCTTAAAAATCTATCTCATCAGAGCGATGGTAGCTCTCTTCCAACTCAAGATATAAAGTGCGTTGTAGAGCAAGATCATGTGCTCTAGCTGTCTCCACTACATCACCAAAATGATGATGCAAGTGCTTACAAATGTTCCATCCTCTCTTAAGAACTCATTGCCAAGAACACATGCATCCACAACAAGCTCTTTATTCCAAATGTTCCTATGAGGGACTAGGCAGAGTGTCCTTGTCTAGAGGCAACCCTGTGGGAAACTTTGCCCACACCATTGAACATCCTCCCAAAGATGAGGGCTAGATTTCTATATTTACGGACTTGTTCAAGCCCCCGACAAACTTTTCCAGCCTATTGTAATGCCTGGGAGCCAAGTTTATATTAAAACCCTATTGGAACCACAAACACTTATGTTCAAAATACAAGTTGGGGTTTTCATGCACTTATTGTGAGATGTTTCTCCCAATTATATTGTCGGCTATTTCAGTGATGTTTCCCAAAATAGCCATGTGCTTTAGTGATATGTTTTAAAAAACTTGTATTAAAAAAAACCAAAAATGGTTACACAATTAAACACATGCTTTAAATGAAACGATTGAACAGCTATAAAATAAGGTTAGTGTCCATTACTACTTGGAGGATTGTCTAAAGTATTTGTGTCATTGTTTTCATCCTCCTCCACCTCCTCATCTTCCGTGTGATCGTCCTCCTCTGAATCATCATCATCCTCCTCATCTTCACTTACAACCTTTCTTTTCTTTTGTGACTTTCTTCCTTTTTTGGGGACCAATTCTTTCCACATTTGACTTGCCACCCTTTTTTTGGTGCCAAGATTAGTGGCACTTTTGCCTTGCCCACTTGCATCTTTTGTGACATTTGTAGGCAATGCTTCCCCACTGCCTGCCTTGGTTACACCTTTCTTGCTATGGCCTGTAGGTTGCTTGGTCCCTCAGCTCCAAACCGCTTAGGCTGATGTAGATCTGCTTCACAAAATTATGTCAAAAAAATGGTAAACATGGAGCAAGGCATGGATAATACCTTTCCACAAGGCCTCCTCGTCAGTGGGGGTATGTCCCATTGGCATAATCTAACCACCATGGGCACAAACTCCAAACCTCTTTTTTGGCAAGTTCTTCTATCCAGATTTTTGGATATATGCCATCATCCTTAACCTCACTCAACACCCACTCATCTGCGGGATGACGAAGCTCGGGGAAAGAAACTATGTCCCTCATCAAAACCCACCACCTAGTAATAAATAGGATAATTCAGAAGTTGTCTTATTAGCATACCTATACCTAGTGTTGTACAAGCAAATTGGAATGAAATATTATGTTCTAAGCATACCTAGGTGAAAGCATGATAAGGTGGATTGAAAAACTGTCCTGGGGACAATGGTTTATAACTGGTTGTGAAACACTTTTATGTAGAGTTAGAGAATTAAAACATGGTTGTTTAATTTTGTTTCACATCTATTATATCTAAGAGACTTTACATAAATTGCTAAATACATTATATGATGATATTAAATCCACTAATATTGGTTGTCTTCAAGTGTGGAAGCAACCAATGCAACTGGTAGAAAGTGTACCACCTTATCATGCTTTCACCCACCTATATATGGCACGTCTTGCTGTACATATGAGATGTGGCTGAGCCGATGCTATGACCAAAGACCGCATTACTTTTTTCCATGATAAAAATGTGGTGTCGAAGTGTTTTGCTTTGCAATTTCTCAAATAATCTTTCAAAGACATTATTTCCTTTGATTCTCCTTCTGCGCGTAAACCTCGGGCCCGCAATATTGGCTTCTCTTCTTCTATTTTGCTTTTCATATCAAGTGATGTGGTTATTAAGTGATGCCAATACACGTACTTGTTAAAGAACATGCGGAATGCAAGTTCTCTGCATCGTACCCGTGTAGACTTCATAGCATTGTCTCATTTAGCAATGGTTTGAACCAACTTGCCCTTTCTACAGAAATAGAGTAGCCATGCGTTACACTCTTAAACTTTACTAGAATCAACTTGCCCTTTTTGCACATCAGATGAAACTTACTCATTTGGAGGCAAGCTGGAGTGGGCAATGAGTTGCAGCTTCTCAATTGTGAGTTATTGTTGCTTCTCATGCCAATCTTGGTACTTAAATACCACATCAAAGAAATCCTTTCCATTCGCAGGATTTGCAATGGCTACGATTGTGTACCCCTTTTCTGTGAAAATCATCTCTGTTTCCTTCAAGTAACTTTGGTACACCTCCTCCTCATGTTCTGTCCCTTCCGGGCAATCCTCTCGTTTTTGTTTGAATCATCCTATTGAAGTCATCATGTTCTTACAAATCAAGATGAAAAACTTTAAGAAAATCTGAGCTAAAGAAGTAACGCCTTTGAATTAAATGTTAGAGGCATGCACAAATATTACCTGAAAAACAAATTGGGACCATAGTGCCATTGGGACATTGTACTGCGAGCAACTATTATGGTTTCCCACTTCCGTTCATCCTCTGTTATCTTCTATAGCATAGTATTTGGGTTTGCTAGACCGAAACATTGCATCACAAAAATATCATGGCCTGCTGTGTGTGGTACACGCACGAGTCACCTTGATGAAAAAAAACAATTAATAGCTTCAGAGAAAATACTTACATACAAGACATTGAACATCTGTATTGCGAAATATTTATATACCTATTGAGGTTTGCAAGGTTCATTAATAACTCTGCCTCTTCTTCCTTTGTGAAGGAAATGACACGACACCGAACTTGAGGATACATATCCTTCAAATGTAACCATTCTATGTATCCAAGAAAATAAAGAAAATTATATTGGAGCTTTCAAGAAAGATAGAAAATATTTCAAAGAAAGAAGTGTTAATTTAACTTACTTGTTTCAATGGTATGAAGCCATGACACAAGTCTATGGTTTCCGTCCCAAATAACTAAAATTTTCTTGGTAAGGTGAGCCCACTTCTGTGTTTCTTTGAGCTTTTCATCAAACATATTCGATTGTTGCCACCAAAACCCATTCCTCCATCTCGGGTGCTTAGGGTTATGTTTTGCCGGGGGCTTCCTTAGGAAAAGTATCATAAATAATTGTAAGATTCCTCCCTCCAGCTTTTGAGGTGTAAAGGTGTAAGAACCTCCCCTTCTGTTCTTGTAATTATTCCCCTCTCTGAAATATCTTAAAGATCTTGTTTTACCCTATTTTGGCCTAGCGAGAGAAAATGTCTAGAGAGAGGTAATCCAAAATTGAGATATCTTCGGATATAAAAATCATCCTAGTGTCTAAAATGGTTTCCCCTGAAATAGAAGTTCAAAATGAACTTTCCAATGTGCAATAGGAATCAATTAAAAATGATATAAGGGACCTTAGCCTAAGGGTCTAGATTTTCAGAAACTTATGGGTTATGGTCCAATTAAGGTTCCTATGGGCCAATAGGATTAATCCAAGTGTTGGGATGAGATAAATATAAAGAATAAAATAAAATACCCAAAAATGAGTAAATACTCACATAAGATGAAGAGTTGACTGAGTACAAGGTTTATTAGTTAAAAATTAAGAGATATTACTTAAAAAAATGAGATATTTTAGAGAAATGATGAATTTTTGACACCTTGGTAAGGAGGGAGAGACTCTTGAGTTAGGCACCTAATTCACACATGTGGATGAGTTTTTAATTAAAAAAATGTGATATTTTTATCTCTCCTCTCTCCTGGATCAAACCATTTATAAAAAAGGAAGCCAAACTGGTCCAAATCTTATCCAAATTGAGTCAAATTGAACCTGGAAAATTCTAGAACCCAGTTGGACTTGGTTAGTGGCCTCCCTCACTTATAAATAGATCCTTAGTCTTTTGTAAAAAAATCTGTGAACTATACCATACCAGTATTACATTAAAATAATGATATTTTTTATTATCCCTTAAAAATCCTCTACTTTTGGAGAACTTGGAGCTTCTCTCTCTCTTCAACAACTCTTGGAGCTTTCTTCTCAACATACTAAACCAATTGATTGGTTGGGGGCTTCCTTCTAAGATAAAGAAGCAAGCCAAATCAAGAGGTAAGAAGTAATTTCATGGTTTTTATTAATATTCTCAAAAGATTTCACTTCTCAACCCCTCTCAAGCTTGAGAAGTTTCAAATTAATTGTTTTAAGAATTCTAATGATTAATCACAAAAAAGATAGTTTTTATGCTTAATTATGATGCTTTTTATGTATATCTCTCTCTCCCCAAAAGAATAGTCATTCCTATGACTAATTCTTTAGCAAATGAATGCTTCTCATTGATAAATTCTTAATTCAAAATCAATCTCTAAGCTTGTTAAGCTAGAGGTTAAGAAAATGGCTTTTTTATGCTTTTATGCTAAAATAAAATTATGGTAAACTTATGATTTAATTCCATAAATTGGATTTAAGTCTAAGGATAGGATTCTATCATAATTGTATTACAAAGTCTTATTCTTTCTAGAAATATTGAAAATTATCAGTAATAGTAGCAAAGCTATGGCAAAAATTTTAGAAAAAAATTAATACATAGCTCATTTTTATGCATAATGTGAAAAGAGGACTTCCTACCATATTCTAGGATTGGACATCCTATGCTAAAAGAATGATTTTCATCAAATTTGTGGGAAACTAATTTTTAGTATTTATGCATAAATAATTAATTAAAGAAAAGAGGATTTTTTGGTATTTTTATTTTTATGCAAAAAGAGGAATTCCCATGATAATGGAGATCCATGTAATTAAATGGAAAAAGAGAAATTTTGGTATATTAAAATAATAAATATTTAATTTAAAGAGAAATTTTAGATAAATTTATTTTATGCATGAGAAAATTTAAATGATAAAAGAGAAATTCCCATGACAATTGGAATTCAATCATTTAAATGGTAAAAGTGGAGTTCTTGGCATATTTGAAATAATGGATATTTTTATTAAAGAAAAGAGAAATTTAGATAAATTTATTTTATGATAAAAGAGGAATTCCCATGACATTTGGAATTCAATCATTAAGATGCAAAAAGAGGTATTCCCATGATATTTGAGATCCAAGAAATTAAATAAAAAAAGAGGAATTTTTAGCATAATTCAAATTATGAGTCTTTATCAAAAGTGGAATTTTGAGCATTATTGGGAAATATGGGTAGAATTGATTTTTGTAAATCCCATGAATCTTTTACTCAAAAGAAGAATATTGAATATATTTCACTTGAGAAATTTGAGAAAGAATATGAAAATATCCATCGAGAAAAAGTACCTTTAATTAGGCCAAGCAATTGACAGAAATTTAGAAAAAGTCCCATCGGTATCAAAAGTAAAAAATATTACTAAATGTGAATAGATGTGAATACGATGTGAATAAGATGAGAATACGATGTGATAAGATGTGAATGCAATGTGATGTGATGTAAATGGATGTGGATGTGAAGAGATGTGGATGGGATGTGATGTGATGTAAATGGATGTGGATGTGATGAGATGTGGATGTGATGTGATGTAAATGGATGTGGATGTGATGAGATGTGGATGGGATGTGATGTGATGTAAATGGATGTGGAGTGATGAGATGTGGATGGGATGTGATGTGATGTAAATGGATGTGGATGTGATGAGATGTGGATGGGATGGGATGTGATGTGATGTAAATGGATGTGGATGCGAAGAGATGTGGATGGGATGTGATGTAATGTAAATGGATGTGGATGTGAATGTGATGAGATGAGATTGAGATGTGATGATATGTGAAAGGAAGTGATGTGATGTAAATGGATGAGAATGAGATGTGGACGTGATGTAATGTGGATGGGATGTATGTGATGTGATGTGGATGTAATGAATGAGATGGATATGAATGGATACGATGAGATGTGAATGGATGACATGTGATGTGATGTGATATGGATATGCATAGATGTGAATGGATGAGGTGTGATGTGAATGGATGTCAATCAACCAGATCCATGTCCGAGTTGCTTGAAGCGCCGGCTAGGGGACCTGGGAACTCTTTTCCCTGGTACACCCGAGGAAAAATATAACCAAATTCCTAAATGGATCCTATCACTACAGTGGTTGGGAGGTTGGATAACCCATGGGACTGGATGGGGTTAGGTTGGACTGATGGATCTCTAAAATGAGACTCAATTCTGCTATGTTACGATAGATGAAGTAAATCCCGGATAGTCCTTGTTCTATGGAAAAGAATCAACGGTTGTGCCTCTCTTGACGAGGAAAAAAACGTTGGTCTCTATGATCCGAGTGCAAGTCTCTTCCTTGATTTGACCATGTGACTTACTGGTTCGGTTGGATCATATTGGTTAGTTAAGGCTCTTGACTATGTTAGAATAAAAATATCCTGGAGGAATCGCTCGTGCTTTGTGGGCGAGGGAAGTTTTTTCGGGTTCGGTTTTGGAATAAACCAAGGGATTAGTCTCTTGTCCGGATATCCGTTGGGCGAGGCCTCGAGTGAGAGGCTCTGCCCTACGTAAGAAGTGCTACTTTCGGTGCTAGTACCCCCGGATTCATTGCGCGGAGGGGGCAGGGATCTTTCAATAATGAACTCTCCCATTGCTGGCACATAACTGTGCCTATTGAAGATCTCTTCAAGTTCCAAAAGATGGTCGTCTGTAGTTCGAATGGCTAGATTCACACAAAGCCTATTCAATGGTACAGGTGGTAGTCTCACATCATCGTCAAAGTGTGAAGACAACCAATCTTGCAACATCTCAGTTTGCACCAGCCTCCCAAAATTTTCTAGTAGAGAGGGCAAGTTCTCGTCCTCCTCTTCCACCGATTTCTTGACAACCCTTTTTCGAGAGCTCTATGGGATAGAGGAGCCTGCTACATTTGTTCCTTGGACCACATTTAACACAATCTCACTTGGCCTTGCATTTTCAATGCTCTTAGACAATGTTGGTTGAGAAATGTTAATGATGTTTGGTTGGCCGACGAGCTTTTTGAGGTTGGGTTGATGAAGCCATTTTGCAACATACAACATTGCAAATGAGTTTAAAATCAAGAGGAGAGGTGACTTGTGTGTATTACTAGTGCATGGGGGGATAGAGATGGATGCAAGACGTGAGTGTATTTGTACATGAGTGTGTTTTAGTATGTGTGCATATACCAAAGTGTATGGGGAGAGAGAGAGAGAGAGAGAGAGAGAGAGAGAGAGAGAGAGAGAGAGTCTGAGAGAGAGAGATGCATAGAGACATGAGTATTCAAAAACGATAAAAGATAGAGAGAGAACATCACCTCCTTGCTCCTGATGGTGATCAATACAAAAAAAGACATCAAGATGTCCTTTTGTACACAAACAAAAACTAACCATGGTTAAATCTAACCCAAGATGAAACCTAACCTAACCACTCCAAATGTAACTAGATCACATAAAGTGGAAGTAATAGTGGTGGAGAGTCATCATA
The DNA here is from genome assembly GCF_041138505.1 of Cibotium barometz. Taxonomy (NCBI): domain Eukaryota; kingdom Viridiplantae; phylum Streptophyta; class Polypodiopsida; order Cyatheales; family Cibotiaceae; genus Cibotium; species Cibotium barometz. The sequence goes on from NC_141073.1 coordinate 5,727,934, forward strand.
AGCTCAAATGTAGGTACCAACTACAAGGAGATATAGAGATGCCTAATGTTTTAAAAGCCCACACACAACAATAATATTAAGTATCGGAGCAACAATTTAATCTAAAGTCACCATTGTGGTTTTTAAAAAATAGCCCTGTCAATCATAAGTAGAGTCTAGGATGTAATATTTGAGAACATAGTGTAGCTTCCAAATATGCCTATGCCCGAAAGATGAGACATGTATCTCTCTTAAGAGCCATTTGAGGGGATTTTGATCAAATTTTTTATTTAGAACAATATCAAAATTGTTCTAAAATACCATGCATAGCCTAACCTTCTAGACAACAAGTGATATGGCAGGGGCATTGAAGCGTTCGTTTAAGACAAGTTTTAACTAGAAAATCAAGTTAAGTTCACAACAAGGCCATTCTCCATCATTGTAAGTAATAAAGTCATTTTATCTTGAATGATGTTAGTTCAAAGTAAAATAAGCAATTCAAGTCGAGTGATAAATGTTTACGACTCCCCATTGCCAAGGTCTCCCTTAACTAGTGATCAAGCTTACCAAAGGAGTGCTACTCTATACTTGCTTAGACAATTTTGCTAGATTGTTGATTATTAATTCATAAAGTATATATCTATTTTCATTAAGAAAGTGATTTAACATCACAATGAGCTAGCTTTATGAAATTTTTGAGGATATAAGGGAAAAAATGTACAATTTTTAAAAAAAAGGATATAACAAAATTTTTAAGGATGAGGCACTAACCTTCTTTTGTTTGAAACTCCAGCGCCATCGAAGGTTAACGAAGCTAGCGAAGGCCGGCGCCCAAGATAAACTCAAAGGCAGAAATAAAGCGGGTCGGGTCCCAAGATGAAAGCAGGTCAAGCTCGGTAGGAACCTCGGTTGGCTACTAACGCCCTTCAGCAAGCAAAAATGCGCCAGGATGGGTGGAAGGCCCCTGGACCAACACTTAAACCGTCCTTTGGAAGGGGTCCCACCACCAAAAGGCTCTTGTTCCGGCGCCACCGTTCGTCGAGTATCCTTTGGAACTTCCAAAGGACTACCACCAAAATGCTCTCGTTCAAAAGGTTGGCGCCCAAGATAAACTCGAACGCTGCAAGTCAGGCGCGTCGAAGGCTGGTGAAGGCAACCGGCGCACGTCGAAGATTGAGAGGGGGCAGGCGCGTCGCCCACGAGGAGGGTGATGTGGCCTCATTGTGCCATGTCATATTGCTGAATTTTGGCAATATGGAGTGGCACATTGACGTGGCAAATTGACGTCAAGGAGTTTGCAAGCCTGCGCTAAAGCTATGGCCCACGCCCAATGATGTAAGCTCGCCATCACGATCGCCCACCATCGTAATATGGCCAACAAGGGTGAACGACTTGTAGTTTTTGAACTCCTTAGCTCGTCACCTAAGGTCTCAAACGAAACGAGATTTAGGGTAAAACATTTAGGTAAAATTCGAGAATGGGGCATCATTCATTGTGGAATATCTACTAGAGGATGAAGTGTGGAGGGCGGAGGCCAGTTGCTTTAATGCATGACCCACTTCAAACCTCTGTGGCAGATTGACTGAGCCTCCTTGACCCTTGTTCTCCGACGGGGAAGTGAGCATTGTTGCAAACAACACATCATGGTTGCAGTTGGCGATAAGTACAATGGGTTGTGAACTTGCAGAACTATGGCACTAGTGGGTGGCAAGATGATGTTGAGTGGCAATGAGCATTGCTGGGAGCTACATAGGCGGTCGACAAGGATGGGAGCTTAGGGTTGTGCAAAGGTAAGCGGACGTGGTAGTTGACGTGGCAATTAACTGCCATGTCATATTGCCGAGCATCGACAATATCACGTGGTAGTTAACTGCCACTTCATGAGGAGGTGCTAAAATGGTATAGGTAGATGGGAAATCTCCACCTAGCACGATGAATACCATAGTACATGTAAACAGCTGAGTGGTCTATGTGCATCAAGTTTTTGCTAACCTCTTCATTGTGCTTCAATTGATATGACTACAGATGCTATCTTGTAGTAGATACAAGTCCTAAGATCCCATGGGCCATTTTAAGTTGAATTATGTTCTCCTTCTCCTCCTCCTCTCTCTGTTTATCTCTCTCTCTCTAGCTCAGACGCCCTTGACCCACTAGAGTAGATGGCCCTCCACGCAACTGCTTTTGATCTGAGATAATCTTTAGAGATATAGAGATGCCCTCTATATATAGATGCAGCATCAGCATGATGACTTTCCCATATATTTTTTTGGTCCTTTCCATTACCTTGTAATTCTCATTTATATCTTTGTATAGGTAGCTAGTTTGATTTCTTTTCCATGAGCTAGGTAAGACCTTATATTGAGTCAGAGTGACATAAAGAAGAGGGTTGCATTCATTATGGCACATTGGTAAAGCTCCCCACCACATATTTTGCAAACTAGCTAGATACATAGAGTGCATAATAATAATTAACTCAATATTAGATAATTTGAAAAAAATCTTATATTTTGGGAATCAATCACTCCATTTACTTTTGTATATATCTTAAACATGCCAACTCAAATTTTTTGGAGATAAAAGATCTAGATTCTATTCTTCATTTCCAATGATATGTCACATGAGGGGGTTTTGATAAAATTTTGGACAAGTTCACCATAATCCCATTTTTCAAATGGGAATGGGTTTTTTCCCAAATTATCTAATATGGTGTAAATTGCATCAAGTATGCAAATCTAAGAGATTTATGCATTTGTGTTGCAAATCCCATCATGCTAGTTGGCAATTTCCAACTCCCCACCATGAAACATTAACATGTGCTCTCTCTTTTGTCCAATCTCTATAGTCATCATAGCACAAGTCATTTCTCTCTCTTTCTCTCGTATGTAATATATGCTCTCTCTTTTGTTTCATCGTAAAAAACTCTATAGTCATTGTAGTCCAAGTCCTCTCTCTCTCTCTCTCTCTCTCTCTCTCTCTCTCTCTCTCTCTCTCTCTCGCGCGCTCTCTCTCTCTCTCTCTCTCTCTCTCTCTCTCTCTCTCTTTCTCTCATAACTCATCTACGTCATTGTCTACACAACAATACCGCTCCCCCACCAATGAAAAGCAATGCTCATTAGCACAATGATGAGTTCAATGGCATCAAGGATAAAGTTTCAAAGTCCAAGGGGAGAGAACACCAATACCGAGCACCAAAATAAGTAGTGAAATATATGCTCTCTCTTTTGTTTCATCATGTTTACTCTGCGCAACAACAACAATTACCATAGTAGTGCAAGTAATCTTTCTCTCGTATCTCATTTGCCTTATTAATAATTATCTACGTAGCAATACCACTCTCCACCAATGAAATGCAATGCTCATGAAAGCAATGATAAGCCCATGGGCAAAGAGAAATAAAAGAACAATAAAAAAATTTTAAAACATTTTTTGATAAAAAATAAAATTTTAAAATTTTAAAATTTTTACTTTTTTCAACATTGAAGTTAAAATGGTTAACACTAACACTAACCCTAATATAAATGATAATGTAATTGATATTCGGTAATTATTTATTTAGGACCTCCTAACTAGTGATTCTTTCTCTCTCTCTCTCTCTCTCTCTCTCTCTCTCTCTCTCACATGCACACATCCGTCTCTATCTCTCTCTCTCTCTCACACACATCTCTCTCTCTATCTTTATTATGGAGGCTCTGCTTATTTTTCCTAGCAATGATACATGTGAGACGATGGTGCCTTTGAGTAATTGCAAAGGCTTTGTGAACAAAGAATTTCTTATTTGACAATGTTCATGTTCACAATTTAAGGGTTTAGAGGTGATCACAATCACAAACAGATAAAGAGAAACGTGTTTCCCTTGTTCCACTTCAAGATATAGAAGGCAAGGAGCTCTACCTCCTTGATGACCGAATATCTCTTACATATGAGGTATGTGTAAGCTAAAAATTCAATACATCAATTGGTACCTCTAATTATGTGAATATTGAAAGTTCAACAAATTCTAATGATAGTGTGCTACAAAAGACAACTGTATTAGATGCAGTGCCTCTATACACCCAGTTACCCAAGCATGAAGTACTTTTCCCTTGAAATCGAAAAGCACTGTAGATTTCTTATTGAACATGAGGAAGGAGAACACTTTGACAAAGCTGGTGAGATGTACACCATGGGTGTTTAAGATGAATGAGCTTCCTAGATTCTATGATGGGGATGTAATATTTGAGTTTCCTACCACCATGGGTTCTGGAGCAGGCATGGATGGTATGGATCATGAGTATGATGGACACTTGTGGACAAAGGCAGCTACATCGAATGTCAACTTTCCAGGGGTGTGTAGGATAAGCCATTGCATTGGTGAAATGCATTGTTTACACACCACATGCTCTTGGTATTTGAACAATGGCTTCCCTAATGACATTAGTTTCAAAGGGTGCATAAAGAAAATTTGTAAAGTTGGTGTCCTAGCCATTAATGATGGAAAGATCAATTGTCACTATTGTAAAAAACCTGCAAGGCATCTTGTGCGTGCTATGTGTATTATATCATGCCTAGTGATGATAGTCTAACACAGCTTCTAATACACACCGAAATTCATGCACATGGTGTCCAGAGGCCAGAACATCAAAGGCATTTCTTGATAAGACTAAAGCAATGGTTCAAAGAGTAATTGGAGTAGATGCAGGTGTTGGTCCAAGGAAGGTGTAGATGTGTGTTGCCAAGGAGTTGGTGCTAACTTCATTAGTTCGAGAAGGAGAACAAGGACATGAGCTTGGTGATAAAGAATTCAATAATGTGCTAGAAGAACTCGGCCCACTAGTTGAGAACAAGTGGTGAGTTAAATTAGAGAAGCATTTGTTAAGGCCATTTATACTACAAAGTGATTAAAATTTCCTTTCTTTTAGGTCTTGAAGGTTAGTAGCTCATGCACACCAAAGGACCACCTAAGTCATAATTTGGCTATGATGACTTGCTACGTTTGAAGAGGGATTCCAATTATGACTTCTTCCATGGGAGCCTATTTCCGGGTCAAGGGAATGAAACTGAACGTTGTTTTGTTTTCAAGATGTCTACTAAAGGGCCAGCCTCCTCAGGTGTCGAACTCGTCAACAATAGAATGAGGCATTCAGGGAATGATGATCTAAGAAGAGCTTGGATCCAATTTGACCACACTAGATGCATCATGGATTGGGTAACAATGGCTTGTCATGTTTATGATCCAAGGTAGTAATAGTGGCTTGTCGCTAGAAATAATGGCTTTTGGAAAAAATAAATAGTTTTTTTAATTACCTCTTTTAGCATATTGACTTTTAGTTACAACTTGCAAGAGCTTCTAACTATTGCAACAACTTACAAGATGAAAGAGGAGGACAAGACTTCCCAAGTATTGTTTTAGGAGCGCATAAATAATGTCATGGTGGCACACAGATTTGAAAAGGCAGGATTCTTTGGTTTCATGGTAGATGAAGCCCAAGAAAATTGGAATGCCATTAGAGAAGTCTACAATGAAGGACAAGAAATGAAAGGTCGAGAACCCTCATGTTTATTTTATTGGGCAAAAAGCCTAAATATACATATCGTAAAGTATGTTATAAAGGCCTTCCAAGGCATGCATAAGAGCATGTGTGAGAAGTGGTGGACCGAGTCAACAAAAAAGGCTGCACTAGCCCAAGGGAAACTTATCCGACAATGGTGGCGAAGTGGAAATTTAAAAGATTCAGATATACCTGCCACCATGAATCTCTGGTTGAGTTGGTGGGAAGTGCGCATTACACATTGGGAAAATGTAATGATTTCGGTATGTATAAGAACCATTGTCTTTATAACCAGTGTCTTTATTGATGTTTCTAATATGTTGCTAACTATTGCATAGGTGGAGAAGAGCGGTGATCAGTCATGTACACCACGAACAAACTTGTTAGAGTCTAAAAATGGAAGGTGGTTAGCTGGGGAGGATTTCAAACAAAAAATAACACTCTATAATGCATGTGTATATGTGGCTAATGCTTTATTACATAGTGCAAAGGAAAAATCATACATGATGGGCAAGCATATCAGAGCAGGTCTAAGTCTTGAAAATCTCATTGAGAGGGAAAATGCGCATACTCCAAGCCCGGCACAAGTTGTAAGGACAGTAAAGAGTAACGCTGCAGGCACACCTATGTATAAGGTCCCAAATCCTTTGGCATGTGATCGGGAATCAGCTCGACACAAGAGACAATAATGTAATGTAATTGATGTGGATGATGATGCTAGTCATAGACTTGAGTACAACGTGCACGTGAGAGATAGGAAGTCTATTAGACGTCGCATGGAAATACCCTTCATGGATGAAGATGTGGACACAAGAAATGAATCGAGTGACAAAATCATAAATGAAGCACCCATACACAAGACATTTTGGGAAATTAGGAGAACTCCAAAGGGCATCAGAGTAAAGTGTTTGGGCTATATAGGTAGTAGTAAGTGTGGTCGCATGATTGTAGGATGTGCAAAAGGAGTACCTGCACCATATTGTTTTTCAACAAGGTCCTATGCTATTGGGAAAACTAGTCAAATGATGTGGTTTTGCAATAATGACATCATGATGTGGTTTTTCAACAAGGTCCTATGCTATTGGGAAAACTAGTCAAATGATGTGGTTTTGCAATAATGACATCATGCATACATGGGCTGTGGAGAAGAACATTGAACATCCCCCACACAATGTGCCTACTATATGGCCTGTGGTTGAAGGCACAAATCTGACAGTTGAGGAGGTAAATGCATTGGTGCTTGCAGGGTATAACTTACAGAGTAAGCCATTGGGAAGGGAGGAGTAACAAACTCCATTGAGCTCAAGTCAACTATAAGTGCCTAGAGGAGAGACAAACACATTCAAAAATGAAAATATGTTTGGAGATGGTCGTCACACAAGATACAAAACATGCATTTCAGAGAAGAAGCTGCAAAAAGGATCAAGAAAGCACTAGACATAAATGCACAAGTTAAACAAGTGCAGGTGTTTTAATCTTCCAAACATGATGCTTTCACCATTGAGACGTTTGGAGAAGGTTCACATGTGGGAAGTTATGATGTGCATATCAAAATGCATCCATCATGCTCATGTCCAGATTTTTTGGGAAGGGTCAACGAGCAAAAACCCTACTTAGCATTTAAGCACTTGTACTTTATGTACATGAGAGTCATGGGATTGAGCCAAAATAAAAATATGTTTATTCACCAACCAATTTTGATAGAAAGGGAGGTAACCAAATGTCTATGCAAAGAACGAACCTACCCTGAATTGGTTTACTAGATAACTCATGCTCCTAATTTAACTTCAGAGATGTATGGGATGTGCAAAAATGTTTTGGGGTATCATTTTATCGGAACAATTTCAATGGAGTAATTTTATTTGAGCTTGTATCATTTTATTAGAGTACTTTTATTTTGCTATTGAGAGAGATAGATAAGAGAGACAAAAATAGGGAGAGAGAGAGAGAGAGAAAGAGATAAAAGAGAGAGAGAGAGAGAGAGAGAGAGAGAGAGAGAGAGAGAGAGAGAGAGAGAGAGAGAGAGAGAGAGAGAGAGATTTTGTATTCATGTCTTAGGTATGGAAGCGACTATTATCAATATCTCGCAAAAGAGTACAATAGAGAGAGACAAAAAAAGAGATAGAGATAGAGAGAGAGAGAGAGAGAGAGAGAGAGAGAGAGAGAGAGAAGAGAGAGAGAGAGAGAGAGAGAGAGAGAGAGAGAGAGAGAGAGAATAGACTGAGAGCCCCCCATTATCAAAAAAAAGCTTGCCATATTTGGGTTTATGCTCGCCCCGCAAAAAAATCCCCCGCCGTTTTACACAAATGGTACATACTTTCTTTAACCCATTGGCTTGTAAGTTTTATATAGTTCCCATAGGTGAGACCAAAGAAGTAGTCATTCTTAGTAGGAGTTGGGTCAAGAATGCCACATTTACAATAAACTCAGCTCACAACATAGCTACCCTTGAGCTTCCCAAGGGAAAGTTCACAATGATCCTTTAGGACGGGGAGTGCACAATCTTTGACCCTATGCCAGAACCAATTGCTTTCACAAAAGGTACTCTCTCATGCCCAACAACTGGTAAGTCTTCTACCACCCCCTAACTACCACCAGAACTAAACCCACCAAGAATATGGATTTGAATCCCGAGTGAGAATGTTCTACAACGGTGGCAAGACCACATATATCCTATGGTACACACCACTCTCATATTCTTGGAGGTGTGGAAAACTCTTGGAAAACCAACACTTACACAAGAAAAAACTTACTTTCAAATTTCAAATGAAATGCGTCTAATGAGTGTTGGGTATTTCATTCCTAAAATATCTATAGAAAATAATTAGTTGAAGTGCAAATTTCATGTCATAGATGTAGAAGCACGCCAAGGCCAGATTATAATTGGAAAGAAGCGGATTGATGCCACTGACTGCTAAATGAATTGGTGAGAAGAAACAACCACCAAGATAGTCAACCGACAAAAAAGCCATAGTTCTCTTGTGTCCCCTAGAGGAAATCATACATACACCCTCACCCTTGACTTCCTTTTACATTCATGTCCCATCCTCATCACTGTCAGCCCCCCTTGTTGCCACACCTCGTGCCTCACCAAAGCCAGTCAAAAGGGCATTGTCGACACTATCCACCAACACTGAAAATCAAGCCTTGTCGTCGACAATCACCCTCAACTCTACATCCTTGACCACTCACACCGTAAGTACCCCGATCTCCTTCCATTATCATGAAAATCACTAATGGGTGCCCAAAAATATTCTTTTGTAGCTCAAGGATTCTACGATGGCTACACAGAACTCTAGATCCCAAAATGGCCATCTTAGAAACACAAGTGCAAAAAGTAAACAAAGCTGACAAAGACCAACCCTAAGACAAATCTTCAACGTTGGTTAGTCCCCAACCACCTGGTAAGAGCACAATGCTACTATGTAGGCAACACTCGCCTTTGGCTACCTAAGAATGCTACCTGTTACTTATCCACCACAACTCCCCAAAGAGCAGCGCGACAAAAAGCCCAACGCCTCGCAGGTTAGGCAACCCCAAGCACATCAAAGCCAACAACAATGGGTGCCTACCAACATGCTCAAAGCTCAAGGCTTCCATGAAGGCAACACACACGTGGCTCCCGAATTGACAATCAAAAGCTTATCCTCAGCATCAACAAAACCAATTCGTAGATCAAAGCCCCATCAACAAAACCCAAGAAGTCATGTCAACCACCGCCCCTTATCACTGTGGCAATGATGGGCGCCCAAACATCTCTTCGAAGCCCAAGGATTCAATGATGGCAACTCTATCATTTTGATCCCATGGACTACTGACCCTCAACTGTTGGTCCAAATCGTACAAACCAAGCCAGTACCTGTCCACTCGATGCAGATGGTTTGGTGACCAACAAGGAAGTAAGTCCCCTCTTCATCAACTAAATCCTACGGACTTTACCACACACAAACCATGGGCACTCAAAAGCTCAATTCTCCCAGCCCTTTCAAACCAAGAGAGCCTCATCCACACCCCAGCTTTTCCCAAATAACTATGCCTCATGCCTTGTCAATCCTACCCACAACTTCTTCTTATGCTCAACACCTATGGATCCTTTCCATCAACTACCTCAACACAAGATCACAGTTCCATGAGCTACAACAATAGAAGAAGACAAACCACTCAAAGAGAAAGTGAGAAAACTGGCTCCCACAATAAATCAACACCAACGAGAGCCAAGGTACCCATTAAGGCATCTTGATGAATATGCTATAGCTATATGTACATTGCCATTAACATAAGGCATCTCGGAATCCCCCCCCTTGCCACTTGCTTACTAACACCATTGTTTTACTAACCCCTCCTTCACACCACTACCTACCACTTGGATACTGGTCATGAAGTATTCCGTGCTAGTCTACTCATTCAAGTACTCCGACTCCTCTCAAGAGGATATCCAGCCACAAAGGTGAAAAAAGAAAAACTCCAAAAACAAAATAAAGAGTACTATTGGGCACATACAAGAAAGAAAATTCATAAGAGAGAACATATTAGGGAGTTTGGAAAATTCCCAATTCCCATTTTGTAAGAAAAAAAAGATGGAGGCATGGTGAAACCTTTTAAGATTTGGTCAAAACCAGCTCATCTGACATATTTTTGGAAAGCTCTTAAGAGTAGGTTCTAAATCCACATTCTTTGACAACTTTGGATTTGGTATGCTAAATATACGCTAAAAAGTATATTGAAAGAAAATTCCCAAAGTAATGGGATTTTCCCAAACTCCCTAATATGGTCTTAAGAGCCCATACGACTAGATGGATACTTAATTGCCGGTACTCCACTAACTTCTTTTCATCTTACTAACCCCCCCACCTCCTCTCATTTATGGAGAGACAAGAGAACCAATCAAGTGTGACACTTCACATCGTGCCGTGCCTCGCCAACCTCTTATTTTAGCGATCACGAGGATGCGATCAAGTTTAGGAAGGGGAGTATATTAACCACATATGGTTAACACATTCCTATGACAATTATGTCTGCACACTTATGTAATGGGCACCTACACTATATTGTACATCCTGTCATTTAATGAGGACAACTCCCTAAAGACACTCCCAGGTCTTGAGCTTCAGAGGACAGACAAGAGGATCTCAGTTAATTGGCCAAACCATAAAGAAAAGCCTTGTAACTATGTTTTGTGTGTCTTGGGCCACTTACTCCTGGGCGGCGGCCTAGTGGAAAAAGACTTAGAACTATAAAAGCCAATTTCTCTTGTTTGTAACTCATTCTCCCATTTATGCAATAGAAGTGGAGTGCTCTCTCTCTCTCTCTCTCTCTCTCTCTCTCTCTCTCTCTCTCTCGCAACTCTAATCTAGCATGTGTGGTGTGCTTAGAGTTAGGGTTTGCAAGTGATTGGTGCTAATCAATTGTTCTCTCTTGCTTCCCTTTTGCTTGAGTGAGTAGGCTATCGCTGCAATCGTCTTCTGTTGAGATCCCACATGATCTTTTCAAGAGAGTTGCACCACCCAATGGATTATCAACCGCCTCGATGTGACTATGGGTGCGGGAGGATAGTGGTGAATGAGGTATGTGTGAGCATTGTGTGCATATAGGAGAATATGTGCACAAAAGTGTGTATTTTTTAATGCGTGTTTACACATGCGATTGTTTTATTTTTGTTATTTTTTATTTTATTTTGCTTTCTGGGTTTTTAATCATTCTTGGTAGTGGAAGTGTTTGTACAATTGGTGGTAGATGTGTTTGTACAATTTCTAGGGGTGTCACATTACATATGTATAATTAGAATTTATGATTTGCAACTTACTATGTGGGTACACAAAGGCAAAAACTCCACGTATGCCACCTTGTTGGGTTTGTTGGTGTGGTGGATTGATCTTTGGCCTTCTAGCTAGTGAGTTGGTAGTATAACATGGTGCACGGGGGTGTTATAGGACCATGGTGATCCATTGATCTTTGGCCTTCTAGCTAGTGAGTTGGTAGTATAACATGGTGCACGGGGGTGTTATAGGACCATGGTGATCCATGTAAGCCTTGAAATGGCTTGACAAAGCACTCTTGGGGTTTTGGTACCAAGGGTGTCTCTTCTTTGATTCGAATTGATAGGGTACACAAACACCACACCCAATGGACTTGGTGATACATCCATGGACTCTTTCAAATCTGACTTTAACGGTGGTGTTAGCACATGAGTGAGATGTAAGTCAAGACGGAGGCCACCACTACTCTTCACTCATAGTTAATCTTTAGGGATGTTGTCAAAGGCATGGCTATAAGTCTCCACTCCATCTTAGACTTGACATTTGATAGTGTGTTTATAGAGGCATGGGACTAGGTTTCCTTGACCTTGGGGCTCAAATGTAGGGGTTTCCTTTGTAGATTCCTTGAGCTTCTAGAAGCTTTTCTAGGAGAGGCATCCAAGTGTTCCATATAGGGATAGCATTGGGTGTTAGGGTTGCCACTTAACCTTGTTTATCTTGGGGGTTTGTGTTGTGGACGGTGAAATTTGTGGGACTAGATAGAATGGTGTACCTCATAGAATTCTGCCTTGAGCTTTTAACACCTTGATGCGTATCTACTGTTGCTCAAGTTAAGGTTACAAGACCTTCACTAGAGGCTCTTGATTAGCTAACTTGTGGTCATAGGTAGGATTCTAGCCAAATGATGGTTGCCACATCTTGTTTTGGCATCGTGTAGTGCCTACCTTGGTTAACCAAGGTACTTTTGGGTACCCACTCCTTCTTATTAGTAACCCCCCCAATCGTTCATTGAGGTGGGCATTTACGGGTGGTCTCTATCTTTATCTGCAAGGTTTTGGATCTCCATAGTAGTTTGACTACAACAAACCCCCCCACCCCTTTTAGCGATGGGCCAAAATGATGGGTTTTTCCAAACGTGTCACTTAAACGATGACAAGCGTCACTTAAGCGAAATTTAAATGTGAACATGTAGCATCACAAAGCTCGTTCCCAATAACTGTCACATAAGTGACGCCAAAATATGCATTGTGTAAACGATGCTTGCAAATTGCAATGCATCGCTTTAGCAACGTCACTAATATGACTTGCACTTACATGATGCTCTGGGAATATTAAAAAAAAAACCAAAACAAATGGCTCCCATGAATTTGCAGGAGCCATATGCATTCTTTGCATTGACACCCTCTTTGAAGCAGACACACGATCAACTATCGCCACCACCGCCGCTTCCACTTCTCTGCCAATCCGCGCCCCCCTTCATCGTCTATTGAGGTGATGCTATAAAATGTTTGCTTTGTAATAATTTTTTTTGAGATGATGTATATGTCGGGGAAGACCTTAGGGCAATAGCTTTGTCTTCATCTTCACATGCGATGTTGCAGTCTGAATTGTGGTGTGTTGGTGTGTCGCTTATTACGGATTCAAGATCAATTCGATGAAGAGAAGAGGACACCAAATATTCCTCCACTTTGTATAACTGAAGGAATGAAACACCATAGACAATAGGTATTGAGCGTGATTGTTGCTCGTCCAAGCAGTCGGAAATGTTGTTGAAGAGACTCAGGATCAAGGATCGGGGGTTTTGCCTTAAAATATGTAAATATACTATGTGATGTCAAATGAAGGGGTTTTTAAATTAGAAATTTTGAGGTAAATTTATAGAAATACATTTACAAAAGGTTTTTTTTAATTGATTTTGAAAAAAACCCCATAAGTCCATAAAGAGAAAGGAGTCATTTTATTCATGAAAAATTTACAGGTAAGAGATTTTTTAAATACCCCAAGGATCAAGGTCAAAGCAGTCAGTGCATGACCGGAACACAACATGAACCAACAAGGTTCAAGTGAGAATCCCAAATACTAGCAAATGAGAGTGCATCAAGAGATGCAGGATGGCTAACCAGCTTACCTTTGGTTGGGTTGGGGGGTGGGTGGAAGTTGGTGTCTGCTATACATGGAGTGGAGTGAGGGTGATGTTGATGCCAAAATAGGGCCCAAACAGTTGGCGAGGCAACCAGGAGTTGTGGCTGAATTTGTTCATTCGACTGCAACACAAGTAAAAGGAAAAACAAAAGAACTCGAAACCAAAGGATCAGGTTTAGACATCTCATCAGAGATGAGGAAAGATTCCCCCTGTCTCATGTAGAAGGGAGAGTCGTGGTAGAAGCGAGGGTATGCTGTGAGAGTGAGGTTCTCATTGTAAAAGGCAAGAGACATGGGGGCATGTGTTCTCTGGGGTGGAGAAGCAGGATAGGGTCTACACTAACTATATGCAGGCGAATGAAGAGACCATGTGGTGAGGTTTCAGAGATGAGGCCGAATGAGTAGGTAGGGCCAAGAGGTAATGCATACAAGGCTGTTATGGATGCCACCTTTGAGTTTAGAGCATACAGCAACAGAGGCTAAACTGAGGGATGGATTAGGCCCTTGAAGAAAATGTGCACCATCAGGAAGTGTACGATAAGGGTGTAGATCCGAATAAATATGAGCAGAGGTTTTAAGGCCTTCTTCTTCTGTAGTGAGAAGAGCATGATCTGGTGTGTTGAGTTGAGGATCACGATCAAAATGCTTCCCCAGTATTCTTGACATAAAACAGTCATTTAAAAACAGATTTCACATACAAATACAGTTCCAACAATATTTCCATCTTTTCTCATCACTCCACATCCTTTCACATTAATCCCCATCTTTTCTCATCTTCCCACAATTTTTTTTTCTACATCGATCCATAACACATCACATCAGTCCCACATCAAATCACATCCAATCGCATCATCCACACATCAACCCACATCATCCATACATCCATCCACATCATCCACATCAATCCACATCATCCATACATCCATCCACATGAATCCACATTATCCACACATCCATCCACATCTTCCATATATCCATCCACATCAATCCACATTATCCACACATCAATCCACATCATCCATACATCCATTCACGTCAATCCAAATTATCCACACATCAACCCACATCATCCATACATCCATCCACATCATCCTCATCAATCCACATCATCCATACATCCATTCACATCAATCCACATTATCCACACATCAACCCACATCATCCATACATCCATCCACATCATCCACATCAATCCACATCATCCATACATCCATTCACATCAATCCACATTCATTTCATAAGTATTCCCATTCTCATCTAATCACATCTTTTTCTATCTCATCACTTACTTCCTCATTTATCCTCATCAGGTCTCATCCACTTGCATCTACCCATACATCTCATCACTTCATCACTTATTGTTCATTCACATTCCGATTAACATCACATCACATCCATTCACATCCCTTATCATTCATTCACATCCCGATTCACATACTAACACATTCATAAAGTGATGTTTGCTTCGGCCACATCGTAAAGGTATGAGGATGTGCTTGTATAATGAGACATACTCATTTGTGAAAAGAAAAGGTGACCATATTAAAGAGAGGCACAATTACGAGTGGTTATGCTCATGGATTCCATAATGGTAGACATGGTACAAGGAACCTTATATTTGTTTATTTATATGCATGAAATTTATCAAACAAATAAGTTGCTTGAAAAAGGTCTACCAATAAAACAAAATTTCTATGTGGACATTGTTTCACTTATTGAAGTGTAATGAAACAGAAGTTATTTCCTAGATCCAAATTCAAGGACATCCAAACTTTTAAAAGGTAGGTTCTAGTGGTAATAACTGGTTACTCAAGGTCCTTGGGAGCAACTAGGTGGAATGAGACACCTAGTGAGTGTGCTATGCCAACGTACGAGTAATCTAAAGGAATTGACCAAGCAAGGTTAAGGTTGTCTCATCCAAAATAATTTCTCGATTGAGTCGAGGGTCAAGAAGTAAAAGAAATTGGACAAGGGAGTAAATGGTTACTTTACTCTTCATTTCTTATGGTATGCAAGGTCGGTCAACTAGTACGTAACGTACTAAAAGATAATCAATCAATCTTATTTGAGAATTGTGTAATCCAGAAAGGAGGTTATCCATAAGATTGGTTCTAGTTAGTGTATACAAGGGTGCACTAGAAAAAGGTTGATGGGTGGTAAACGAGGTAAAGCTTCTTAGTGATCATGACACTCGAGAAGTAAAAAAGAGTAATGAAAAGTCATTAACTACAGACAAGCCCTAGATCAAGGACATATTCAACGTTAGTGGGGACAGAATCATATTTATTTGTCCTCATGTTTAGCATCAAAACCAAAATAAAATATTCATTTTAGAAGAAGGTGTTAAAGCCAACCTCATTGTTCTAAGAGAGGAACATAACGTTCAACACCATGTCAAATCTATATGGTGTAATGACACTGACATAGATAGTAGGTGTTCTTAAAAGAAAAAGATACTCTCTTGTATAGAAAGGTAGTTTAAAGGAACATGAACGAGGAAGTAATATTCCTCTACTAAAGGAAGTGTTTAAGTTTGATTTAAAAGGACAAGTTAGAAATCTTTAAACAAGATTTTTGTTATGATTATAAGCATTCTTTAGTATAAGAGAGTAAAAGTATTCTCTTGAAAAGAAGTGAAGGATGAGACCTTAAAAAAGACAAGGTTATCTTATGAGATAGCAATAAGGTGAACCAAAGAGTTAAGGAGAACTCTATTTCTTTAAAAAGGGGGGAAAGGTTCTAATCTTTCTCCAAAGTATTGTGCTTGAAGGTTTTGAGATATTTGACGATACTTAAAAGATTGAGTGTGATCAAACTTTAAGAGAAAGTTGGCATACTCAAAAAGAAGTTACCCAGTTTTGTTTTCGAGGACGAAAACTTTTCTTTCAAGGGGAAGGAAATGTTATGAGACTAACAGTGGTCCCCTCAAACGATGGGGGCACCATGTTCAAATCTGGTGAAACTGCCTCCTCCAGCAATGCAAGGCTTATTTCCAAAGCAATAGCACAAACTCTCCTAGAGTAGGGGGCCATGTTTGCTTCTTTAGGCCTAGCATACAACACCCTTGGCCTCTCCCAACCTCGAGCACTTGATTCTTTCCATAGTGGTGGGGGGCCCTTCTTAGCATGGCTGTTCGCATGTTTTATTCTCACCCTATTTTTGATGATGAAGGTACACAGCAACTTACCCTTCTGAGGCCACTAAGCCCTCTTCAAGCCTCTACAATTGAGGTAGGCTCTACCCCCATTCCTCCTATAGAGGATGACAATCCTCAACTCAGCACACCAGATCATGCTCTTCTCACTGTAGAAGAAGCAGGCCTCAAAACCTCTACTCATATTACGGTTCGTATCTACACCCTTATCCTGCATTTCCTTATGGTGCAAAGTTTCTTCAAGGGCCTAATCCAGCCCTCAGTTTAGCCTCTGCTGCAAGCCTTGAACTCATAAAGGCAGCATCCATAACCTCTTTGTAGGCATTACCTCCTGGCCCTACCCACTCAACCACCAGCCTCATCTCTGAAACCACAGGGTCTCTTCATTGGCCTAGCCCAAGGCTTACCTAAGTTCTCCTAATGAAAACCTAATACTAAGGTTGACACTCCATGCACTATCTAATAAATTCTCCAAGTGGGTTAAGAGGACTGACACTTGACTTAATAGTGCAGCACTGATGTAGAGCCAAAAGCATAGTTACCACTTGTAGCCTGCCCTATTGCAACCTAGACAATGGCTATAGATGGGTCTAGATGTCTAGGGTTTATCCTAGTGATAGTCCAATATACCTACTAGATGCTCATGATGTCATCCTACAATTGCACTCCTATTCTAGTTGTGCGGACTTGGTGAAAATGACAACTTTGTGTGTTGTACACTACTTGTAGCTTGACCTATTGCTAACTGTTTTGACCTATCCCAATGGGACCCACATGTCCAAACTCATCAAAACTTTATGGCTCACATGGTATCAATGTAACCCTACCTGCTCTTGTAACCCACTGCCCACCAACAACAATGACTCACTCATGTCATCATGGCCCCTGGACCCTACTTCTGAGGAGATTATTGGCATCTTCCTATACGCCCTACTGCCCTCTACCAATGAGGTTGGCTTCACACTGAAGTGCTCTATTTCTATAGATCCATCTTTTCCCCACAAATGGGAGCCATTGCTAGTCCTTTTAGATTTGGTCTTCATCCATCAAGGGGAGCCCTTCCCTTCTCTTGCAAAACCGGCCCCCTCCCATGAAGGAGGACCCTTGTTTACCTCTACAAATTTAGCCCCCTCAAACAAAGGGGGCCCATTGTTCATCTCTGCCAAATCCACCCCCTCCAACAAAGGGGACCCTTTGTACCCACCTGGAGCATCATTGCATGTTATTGTACATGCTTCTCCAACAACCGTGCCCAAGACACTACTGCTCGACCTTGACAAAGGCAGAAACTCTGCTCATCTTGATGCAGCTTCTTCATCAACACCCCTTTTTTGGTGAACCACCAGGATGATCTAGCAACCAACAAGTAGGCAATCTCTAGTTTTTTGTGCGCCTTTACTGCTGGTCCTAACTCTACACCTCCCCACATAGGGGGGCCCTCGTACCTTCTTGAAGATATAGCCCCCACACTTGCATTCAAAGGGGGGGATCTCTTTACACCCCAGCCACATGGATGGCAAATCAAGGGATTTTTCCTCTCTCTATTGCATACCCATACTCACATGTCAATTTGTGGGGTCCCTGCCCCATCCGCGGTGCCCATGCACACACTCCTCTTTAAACTTTAACTTTTAAAACAATCCATTGACAATAATTATTGGTTATAGATGTCATAACTCAAAATTTCCATTCAATCCTTGTTTCTCACAAAACACTATCACTCTAGACTCTCCGTTGAGACCAATAGGTCAGCAACGAGATCTAGTAAACACAGATTACAGTAATTTTCTCATCATCATACATATATATATCTTCCACGACATATGCATGGGTGTCCTAAGCACCGCGAGCCCGTACATTACTTGGTCAAAGCCCTCCAGAATCCTCTTTAGGTGTCCTGGCACTTCACTCAGGGACCGCTTCGTCGGCCCTCGCCCATCGTACCACCGGAAGCATACCATTTTTCACCATACCCAGGCTGGTCAAGACCTGGGTAGGTTTTTGCCGTGTGAGCTGTCCTTTGAACACTCCCCGCCAAGCAAGGCCTTGAGCTGTCCCAACAGCAAGTTTGCACCTAAAGTCGGAAAAACTTTGGCCAATCCAAAATTTTTATGAAAAAAAATATTTATAAGAATAAAAAAAACCAACTTATCTAGGGCATCTGTAGGAAGTTCCTACATCCTATAATCACATACACCTACGATCTGGGCATAAATTAGTGGCTGATGTAAATGATAGCGCATCTATCGAGCTAGATATGTACCAGCGTACACTGGGCTAAGGACCTTTGGTGGGAACCCAGTTTAGCATTGTACGAGGACCTGTACTAGGGACCAGGGATACATCATCATATTTCAACTCAATAGAAGGATCCCTAGTCGTCCCCCAAGAAGTAAAAACCCTAACCAGGTCTCACTAATCAAGCTAGCTACCAATCTTTTTGGTAGTGTAGCTAGCTACCGACGATGGAAAACCTTGCCTCTATCTTGGTCCACAATGTGTCCCCACTCATCGATGAAGCACTCTACGCCCACGTCCCCTATACAGGATCGTGCACCAAATGGTGGTAGGAGGACTGGCTGCTTGAGCATATCTGTGACACTCTGCTCATTAGTTCTACAAGGAAATTAAAACAAATAGTTATTAGATGTTGAAATTAAAACAAATAGTTATTAGATGTTGAAATTAAAACAAATAGTTATTAGATGTTGAAATAATTAGTATAACATACAAAACAAACTTTATACCTATGTCGCACGATGCCTCTACTGAGGGTTGGATAAAGGATGCATGTATTATAATAATCGGCTATGTATTCTCAATGACGAGGGAATAAAGGGAAGGATTCTGAGAGAAGCCCATGATAGCCTGATAGCTTGACATCCACGGTTTATAAAAACCTATATGTCTGTGAAAGAAAAGCTTCTTCTTGCCAGGACTCAAAAATATTATTTTTCCTTGTTTGGCCTAGTGAGATAAAAATTTCTAGAGATTGGTAAATCAATATTGGGATATTTTTAGATAAATAAATTCTAAAAATATCAAAAAAATGTTTCCCTGAAACAAAAAATTAAAATAGATTTTCTAAGGTGCAATTGGAATTAATTAAAAATGATTTAGAAGACCTTAGCCTAAGGGTCAAGATTTTTGAAAATTTTGGATTATGGTCCAATTAAGGTTCCTATGGACCAATAAGATTAATCCAAGTATTGGGATAAGATAAATCCAAAGAATAAAAGAAAATACTAAAAAATGAGTAAATGCCCACATAAGATGAAGAGTTGACTGAGTACTAGATTTATTAGTTAGAAATTATGAAGTATTAATTAAAAAATGAGCTATTTTAGAGTAATCATTCATTTTTGACGCATTGGTAAGGAGAAGGGGGCCCTTCAAGGAGGCGCTTATTTCACATGTGTGGATGAGTTTTAAACTAAACAATAATAGGATATTTTTATCTCTCCTGTCTCCTGGATCAAACCAAATAAAAAAGAGAGCCAAACTGGTCCAAATCTTGTCCAAATTTAGCTTCAGCCAAACTGAAGCTGGAAAATTCTAGAACTTAGTTGGACTCAGTTAGTGGCCTCCCTTACCTATAAATAGACCCTCATTCTTTTGTATTCTCATCTGTGAACTAAACTATGCCGGTATTACTCTAAGATAAGCTTATTTTCTATTATCCTCTAAAAATCCTCTACAAATTGAAGAGATTGGAGCTTCTCTCTCTCCTCAATCTTCCTTGGAGTCTTTATACCAAACCAATTGATTGGTTAAGGGCTTCTACTTTGATTAAAGAATCAAGCAATCTTCTAGGAGGTAAAGTGTGGTTTATGGTCTTTAAAAAAAAAATCTCCAAATGTTTCTCTCTTCTCAACCCCTCTCAAGCTTGAGAAGCATTCAATTGAATGGCTTTTTAATACAATTGATGTTCTTTAATGAATTGTAGTGATAAAACACATAAATTTTTATTTATGCTTAAATTATGATGTTTTTTAAAGCATTTCTCTCTTTCCCCCAAAGAATGGTCATTCCTATGACCTATTCTATATTCTCATGAAGCAATTCTCTAATCTAAAAGTAATTTCTATGCTTGTCAAATTGAGGCCAAATAAGTGGCTTTTTAATGCTTTTATGCTATTTAATTCATGGAAAAATTAGGAAACAAGTCCATAATTGGATATTGATCCAATTAATGGTTATTCTATCATATGATATTACTAAACTTTATGTTTTCAAAATTATTCAAAATTATCAGTAATAGCAGCAGCACAGCGGAGCTATGGTAAAATTTTCAAAAAAACTAACACGTAAATCATTTTCATTCATAATATGAAAAGAGGACTTCCTACCATATTCTAGGATTAATCATCCTAGATTAATTGAACGATTCTCATTATAATCATGTAAAAATTGATTTTTATGTTTATGCATAAATAGTTAATTAGAAAAAGAGGAATTTCTAGTAATCCATTTTTATGTTAAAAGAGTAATCCCCATGACAATGGAAATCCATGTATTCCAATGAAGTAATAGAAAAATTGGGATGCTAAAATAATGTATATTTTATTTAAAAAATTAAAGAAGGATTTTAGTTAAATTTATCTTTTTGCATGGATAAGTTTAAATGATGAAAGAGGAATTCCCACCATATTGGAATTAAAATATTTAAATGAGGAAAGTGTAATTCCTAGTGTAAAGGAATTAATGGAGATTTCTATTTAAATTTTAAGAGAAAATTTAATTAAATTTATCTTTTTACATAGATAAGTTTAAATGATGAAAGAGGAATTCCCACCATATTGGAATTCAAATATTTAAATGAGAAAAGTGTAATTCCTAGTGTAAAGGAATTAATGGATATTTTTATTTAAATTTTAAGAGAAAATTTAGTTAAATTTATTTTTTTTGCATATATAAGTTTAAATGATGAAAGAGGAATTCCCACCATATTGGAATTCAAATATTTAAATGAGGAAAGTGTAATTCCTAGTGTAAAGAAATTAATAGAGATTTTTATTTAAATTTTAAGAGAAAATTTAGTCAAATTCATCTTTTTGCATAGATAAGTTTAAATGATGAAAGAGGAATTCCCACCATATTGGAATTCAAATATTTAAATGAGAAAGGTGGAATTTTTAGCTTAATGGAATTAATGGATATTTTTATGTAATTTTTAAGAAGATTTTTAAATAGATTTAATTTATGGTAAAAGAGGAATTTCCATGATAATTGGATTGCACTCATTAAAATGAGAAAAAGAGGGATTTCAAGTTTATTAAAAAAAAAAGGTATGATATTTAGTTAAAAAGAAGAATTTTTATGATAATTAAGAAAAGATGGATTTGAATTAAATTTTAGTGTTAAAAGATGAAATTTCCACCATAATTCTACCTAATGAATTAAGGTTGAGAAATTATGTGATAGAAGGAATATCTTTGGATATTTTAATTGGTAAAATCACTAAATGGATATTTACCCAAAACTAGATGTTTATCTGAAGGGAATCCTTTTAGAACTAAACGGAATGAATTTGGTTAGACTACGAGAGGGACGGACAGTAAACCTACTTGTTCATCTCTCGATCTGAATCGGTAAAAACTTCGTGTGATGAGTGACGACCAATTCCAGTTCTAATCACAAAGAATAGACTACCGGGACTAAACTAGTTTTTCCTGACCGAACTCACCAAGAATCTAGTTGGACAATCAGATTGAATGATGGGTAGATTACCTTGATGAGAGTTTAAGGATTCTCATTATGAAACTAGGAATTATGGAAAAAGGGTTTTTGGAACTAATCTCAAATTGGAATTTTACTTGCATTGGAACCTCTATTTTTATTAATTCAAAGGTCTGTTTTATGCCAGAATGCTGGAGGAAGCATTTGGCTTATGTTTTTCTAAGAGGAGGTTCATTTGGAGCAGCTGGCGGGGAGTCATCAAGGGACGTCACTCGCAGCAAAGCTTGCCGAGGTCTTGACCAGCCTCGGTATGGTTAAAATGGTGCGCTTTCGGTACGATAAGCGAGGACCGAGACGTAGCGGTCCCTGAGTGAAGTACTAGGAAACCTAAGGAGGATCCTAGAGGGTGCTGACCACGCGATGCACGGGCTCGCGGTTGCTAGGACACCCATGCGTACATCGAGGAAGATTTCGGATGGACTAAAAGGAAAGATTTTTGGGAAGCAAATTTTGATACTGGATCTCGTTGGTTGGCTAGCTAGTCTTCAACGGAGAGTGCAGAGGATATTATTATAATACAGTGGACTCTGAATTTTGAAAAATGATGATAAAAAATATTATGATTTCTATTGTTTTAAAGCCACCAGTCGAATCTGTTATAAATGGTAATTTCATATTGGGTGTGTACGTGGTATGCCTGCCTTAATTTGTGGTATGCCTACCTTAATTTGTGCATGAATCGTCGGCTAGGGGACCTGGGAACTCTTTTCCTCGGTACCCGGGCAAAAACACAACCAAATCTTTATAAAGGAATCCCACCAATACAGTGGTCGGGTGGTTGGCTAGGATCGGAGGATTCCTGATGAGAAACAACTAGATACAATTAGTTACGTTAATTAGTTTAAATCCTGAGAAGACCTTGTTCTGTGGGAGGGGATCAGCGGTTGTGCCTCGTAAATGAGGAAAAAAGCGGTGATTCCATGGACCAAGTGTAAGTCTCTTCTTGATCTGACTATGTGACTTCAGGTTTAGTCAGATCAGTTTAACTAGTTAAGACTTTGACTCGTTTTAGAGTAATTCCCCCGCTAGAAGATTTTTCCCATGGCGGAATCGCCCGTGCGTTCCGAGCGAGGGGAGTCTTCCGGGCGCGGTCTCGGAGGGACCCGCCCGGGCTAGCCTCTCGTCTCGGATGGATCCCCGCCCTGCGCGGGAGACCGACACCGCTTTCGCCTCGCCGGCATGGGCACCGCGGATGGGACAGGGACCCCACGATTGGTATCAGAGCTTTGTTGAAAGCTAATAAGGATAAACGAATTCTTATTAGAAATTGATAATAAAAAAAACTCAGAAAAAACATTTTTCATAATGTATTTTCATTCCGCAAGTCTCATTAATAAATAATTTTCAATCAAAGAAATTATTTTTTTAGATGGAAGTTCCATACTTATCTGGTGTTCCCGACCTCACCCAGTCACAAGACATGATTGCGTTCGCCTTCGAGCATCTCATCTCTTCCACTGCTGCTGCTGCTGTAACTTGAACAAGCCGAGTCAGACTCGCTCGCCATTTCAAGGATTTATATTTTCCTGACCCAACGGAGAGACGACAGCATAAGTGGTTTGCAGGGGTAGTATGTCCATGCCTCTTGTGACCAGCGTGTAATGCTGAGGTAGAACCTCTCATTGGTCAATGATTTTGATGAAGCTGAAAGTGGTACATGGTGTCATTCTATATCATTCAACGCCTCGGAATTTCAAACTTTCATGCCAAATCTACAGACTCCTTAGTCACTTTATTCCTAATAAGGAGAAGATAATAGCTCCCTTGGTAGTAAGAGAATGTTTGTATCAGGGCATGACCAGTACCGCCGTCTTATGTGTCTCCCGAGGAGATTTTGATTTCTAGAGCTGAGCTGCTCTATGTACATATTGCAACTTTTATATAAATAAAGAAATGTTTTCTGAAGAAAAATTCCCTGTTGTATAAGTGATGGTTTATGGACGAACTGATAAAGAAAAATCTGTTACCGGACATATGTCATATATCTCCAATAAGATCATTTATCTTGTTTACGAAATTGTTTTCCGAATCCCTTAAGTCTTAGGATCTCGTGGATGATATCAAAAAAAAAATTTAATAATATATCATTTTTGGCAGAATCATGAGACGAGGAAACCGTGGCCGTCAACCAGACTCTCACTCTGAAGATGATGAGCTTGACCCCGATGTTCGCAAGGCTCTTCATAGAACTCAGCCAGGACCCTTCAAAGGAGAAGGGGAGAACCTGGGCAAGGCTGTGGAGAAATGGGTGGAAGCTATGGAAGAATATTTTGACGTCACAAGCTACAATGAGCGAAGCAAAATGGCTCTTGCCAGGCTAAAAATAGTGGAAACAGCCAAGGTAGAATGGAGGAACCATTGTGACACCAACCATTTGGACAGGAATACTTAGTCCTAGAACGACCTTAAAACCTCTTTGAGGAAGAGAATTTGTCCCCCTGGGCTTTTGGAAACCAAAATGAACGAATTCGTAGAGCTAAAGTAGGGGAGCAAAACCATCAAGGAATATCACCAGGCCTTCGCTCTTCTACTCAAATACTCACCACCTCTAGATAAAGAGAAACTCATGGCCAGGTTCATTTGGGGAATGAACGAACCCTTGGACACACTAAGAGCTTCGAAGCGAGAACAAATGCTTCGGATGTCAGGGATTTGGGCACCAGCTCAAGGATTGCCCATCTTCTTTGATGGGCCAAGGAAGCCAGGGTCCCAGAGTTTAGAGACCGACTCTTTCATTTCAGTCCAATCAGGGTCCCCCGTGCCAGAATCAGGGTAACCCAAGAAGAGTGCCAGCTCAACCTGTAGCCTCCATGCACAGAAGTCTTCGAACTCCCTCCCAGAATTAGAATAACCAAAGAGAGAGTGTTCTACCTCAGACTGCAGTAGCCAGAGTAGTCACCATGGCTGAGGAAGTAGAGGAAGAGAAAGGACAAATCTATGCATTGCAATAGAGCATCAGGGGAATAACCATTAACTCTCAGTCCTCTAGACTCCAACAGAGTACCAGGGTAAGCAATTCAAGCTTTTGATTAATTCAGGCAGTACTCATTCTTTTATTTTCCCAAGATGTTTGTGTAAATTAGTCCTAAATCAAAAATCAAGGAAACCTATGCAAGTGGAATTAGCCAGTGGGAAGATTCTTTTCACTCACCTTGAGAGACGACTGACCTTATTCACTTTAGCCTAGATGGGAACGTAGCAGAGTGCCAGCTCAGAGTCCTGCCCTTGGGAATATATGATGGAATCCTTGGAATGGATTGGCTCCAAAAGAATCAGGCTGACATTCATTGTCACAAAGGAACCATCTCTTTCCTTGACCTTCACGGGAATAAAGTTCAAGGGATTGGAATTTCCGGATCCCCAATGCTACAATTAGTCAAGGCTTCCAAATTATTAAAAGGGCTCAAAAAGAATCAAGCTG
This sequence comes from Cibotium barometz, assembly GCF_041138505.1. Lineage (NCBI taxonomy): Eukaryota > Viridiplantae > Streptophyta > Polypodiopsida > Cyatheales > Cibotiaceae > Cibotium > Cibotium barometz. The sequence continues at coordinate 5,753,653 of NC_141073.1, forward strand.
TGTATGTCGTTAAAATGAATCCAGTAGAGACATAAAATGCAAGGCTAAAGAACTAGAGTAGTTAAGTGAGTATGCAGATATGTTTCCTAAAGAGCTAACTGAGATGCCTCCATCTCGTGAAGTAGATCATGAGATTGAATTAACCCCCACAGCTCAGCCCCAGTTGCCTAGCGTGCATACAAAATGCCAATCCCCTGAAGCCATAGAACTTAAGAAACAGTTAAGACAACTGTTAGAACAAGGATTCATCAGACCCACTGTCTCACCTTGGGGTGTGCCTGTTCTCTTTCAAAAGAAGAAAGATGGAACATTAAGACTCTATATTGACAACAGAGTCTTAGAGGAATGAATCAATTAACAATTAAGAATAAGTATCCTATTCCTAGGATTGATGAACTTCTGGATCGGTTAAGTGGAACCCAAATTTTCAGAAAGATAGATCTCAAATCCGGGTACTACCAGATCAGAATCAAGGAGCAGGACATCCCAAAGACAGCATTCAATACTCGCTATGGCTATTATGAGTTCATAGTCATGCCGTTTGGATTGACTAGTGCCCCGACGACATTCAATCGTCTTATGCAAGATATTCTTAGAGAATACTTGGTGGATGATTTTGTTCTTGTCTTCTTTGATGATATCTTGGTCTACTCAAATAATGCTGCAGACCATGAAGATCATGTGCGCAAGGTCCTGGAAATCCTAAGGAAACACCAACTCTTTGTAAAGAAGAGCAAATGTTCTTTCTCTGTTGACCAGGTGGAATACTTGGGATTCATAGTGTCAAAGATGGGATTTCTCCTGGACCCTGCAAAGATCCAAGCAGTCGTAGAATGGCCAGAACCCAAGTCAGTAAGGGAAGTCAGAGGATTCCTAGGGTTAACTGGATGGTATAGGATCTTTATACCTAAGTATGCTTAGATAGCATCCCCCTTAACTAACCTTCTCAAGAAGAGTACACTTTTTCAGTGGACTGCAATGTGTCAAAGTGCCTTTGATAAGCTAAAGACAGCCTTAGTAACCAACCCTGTCCTTAAATTGCCAGATTTTGCCAAACCCTTTGAGGTATTTTTACTGATGCCAGTGGGTTTTGCCTTAGGCAATGCTCTGATGCAGGAAGGTCATGCAGTGGCCTATGAATCCAGAAAACTCAGAACACATGAGAGGAATTATGCCGTCTATGACTTGGAGTTACTCTCAGTAGTGTATGCTCTGAAGTTGTGGAGACATTATCTTTTGGGACAAAGGTTCACCTTGATGAGACAGATCATCAAGGTTCACCTTGATGACAGATCATCAAAGTCTGAAGTGGATCTTCACCCAAAGGGATCTCAACATGCGTCAAAGGAGATGCATGCAAACCTTGCAGGAATTTGATTTTGAAATAAAGTATTGGCCGGGGAAAGAAAATGTGGTTGCAGATGCGCTCAGCAGAAAAGCCTCCTTGCTTGCAATAACAGTGGTGTCAAATCCATTGATCAATGAAGCAAAGGAGAAAATCTTGAAGGACAAATTCTTTGCCCCTATTGCTACCCTTCTGATGCAGGAAAGCAAGACTCCTCAAGAAATGAGTCGAGTTCTTGGGGTGGATGAAGGATGCATGTATTATAATAATCGGCTATGTATCCCCAATGATGAGGGAATAAAGGGAATAATTCTGAGAGAAGCCCATGATAGCCTTAAAGCTGGACATCCAGGGTGGTTTATTAAAACCTATATGTCTGTGAAGAAAAGCTTCTTCTGGCTAGGACTCAAAAAGGATGTACTTGATCATGTGCGAAAATGCTATATGTCTGTGAAGAAAAGCTTCTTCTGGCCAGGACTCAAAAAGGATGTACTTGATCATGTGCAAAAATGCTTGATGTGCCAAAGAGTCAAGGCAGAGAGAGTCAAGATTCCAGGGAAACTGCAGCCTCTAAACATTCCACAGATGAAGTGGGAATGCATCAGTATGGACTTGTCACTGGATTACTTTTAGTGCAATCAGGTTACAACTCCATTTTTGTGGTAGTTGACAGGCTAACCAAAGTTGCCCATCTGATTCCAGTGAAAGAAACATACTCTGCAGTAGTGGATGTTGCCAGAGTTTTTCTTAAGGAGATCTTCAGATTGCATGGTTTACCCACCAGGAGGATAGTAAGTGACAGAGATCCCAAATTCACATCTAAATTATGGACTGCGTTCTTTGAAGCAGTAAGAATTTTCTTGGATCTCAGCACAACATATCACCCCGAAACAGATGGCCAGATGGAAAGGATGAATCAGGTAATAGAAGATATCCTTTGGTAATGCTGTGGCAAGGAACCCAAGAAGTGGTTAAGTCATCTGCATCTGGTCAAATTTGCTTACAATGCTTCTTATCCTCGGGGCATTGGGATGAGTGCTTTCAAAGCTTTGTATGGACAAGATTGCCTTACACTGTTGACTTGGTCTAACCCATTGATCAGAGTTGAAATGTCTAGACAAATGCTTGATGACACATGGATCAGTAAATGCAATCAATCCATAAAGATATAAAGGTAGCCCAAGACAGACAAAAGCATTATGTAGATAAAAAGAGGTCAGAGAGAGAGTTTGAAGAGTCAGATATGGTCTTCATTCGAGTATGACCAAAAAGAAGTTCCTTATCCTTAGGGAAGTACAAGAAGCTCTCTCCCAGATATTGTGGGCTATATGCTATCATAAAGAAAGTGGGCGATCTAGCCTACAAACTTCTTCTACCTCCCCATCTCAAGGTACATGATGTATTCCATGTCAGTTTGCTTAAGAAGTATGTACCTAGCCCGAGTCTTATGCTTGATGATGAACAATTGATCTCTCCGACTTAAGGTCAGATGGTACTCCAACCTAAGGAAATCCTTGATGTTTGGGAGAAGATTCTCAGGAGCAGAGTCCTTATAGAATTCTTAGTAAAGTGGAAGTTCTTCCCTCTAGAAGACGCCACCTGGGAGAAAGAAGAAGAATTGGCGAAGGATTACCCCCACTTTGCGAGATGAGGACATCTCGCATTTTTCAAGTGGGAGAGCATGTAAGATTCCTCCTCAGCTCGAATAACAAATAGGCCTCTACTTCAATCCCTTGTAATCATTCAATGTTTCTGAATACAAAAAAATATAATTTTTCCTTGTTTGGCCTAGTGAGATAAAAATTTCTAGAGAGTGGTAAATCAACATTTCTCTCTCTCTCTCCCAAAGATTAAAAAAAAAATCTCCAAATGTTTCTCTCTTCTCAACCCCTCTCTCAAGCTTGAGAAGCATTCAATTAAATGGCTTTTTAATACAATTGAAGTTCTTTAATGAATTGTAGTAATAAAACACATAAATTTCCATTTATGCTTAAATTATAATGTTTTTTTAAGCATTTCTCTCTCTCCCCCAAAGAATGGTCATTCGTATGACATGACAATGAAAATCCATGTAATCCAATGAAGTAAGAGAAAAATTGGGATGCTAAAATAATGTATATTTTATTTAAAAAATTAAAGAAGGATTTTAGTTAAATTTATCTTTTTGCATGGATAAGTTTAAATGATGAAAGAGGAATTCCCACCATATTGGAATTCAAATATTTAAATGAGGAAGGTGTAATTCCTAGTGTAAAGGAATTAATGGAGATTTTTATTTAAATTTTAAGAGAAAATTTACTTAAATTTATCTTTTTGCATAGATAAGTTTAAATGATGAAAGAGGAATTCCCACCATATTGAAATTCAAATATTTAAATGAGGAAAGTGTAATTCCTAGTCTAAAGGAATTAATGGAGATTTTTATTTAAATTTTAAGAGAAAATTTACTTAAATTTATCTTTTTACATAGATAAGTTTAAATGATGAAAGAGGAATTCCCACCATATTGGAATTCAAATATTTAAATGAGGAAAGTGTAATTCCTAGTGTAAAGGAATTAATAGAGATTTTTATTTAAATTTTAAGAGAAAATTTAATTAAATTTATCTTTTTGTATAAATAAGTTTAAATGATGAAAGAGGAATTCCCACCATATTGGAATTCAAATATTTCAATGAGAAAAGTGGAATTTTCAGCTTAAAGGAATTAATGGATATTTTTATGTAATTTTTAAGAAAAATTTTAAATAGATTTAATTTATGGTAAAAGAGGAATTCCCATGATAATTGGATTGCACTCACTAAAATGAGAAAAAGAGGGATTTCAAGTTTATTATAAAAAAATAGGTATGATTAAAAAGAAGAATTTTTATGATAATTAAGAAAAGATGGATTTGAATTAAATTTTAGTGTCAAAAGATAAAATGTCTACCATAATTCTACCTAATGAATTAAGGTTGAGAAATTATATGATAGAAGGAATATCTTTGGATATTTTAATTGGTAAAATCACTAAATGGATATTTACCCAAAACTAGATGTTTATCTGAAGAATCCTTGTAGAACTAAACCGAATGAATTTGGTTAGACTACGAGAGGGACGGACAGTAAACCTACTAGTTCATCTCTCGATCTGAATCAAGTAAAAACTTCATGAGACCAATTCCAGTTCTAATCACAAAGAATAGACTACCGGAACTAAACTAGTTTTTCCTAACCGAACTCACCAAGAATCTAGTTGGACAACCAGACTGAATGATGGGTAGATTACCCTGATGAGAGATCAAGGATCCTCATTATGAAACTGGGAATTATGGAAAAAGGGTTTTTGGAACCAATCTCAAATTAGAATTTTACTTGCATTGGAACCTCTATTTTTATTATTCAAAGGACTGTTTTATGCCAGAATGCTGGGAGGAAGCATTTGGCTTATGTTTTTCTAAGAGGAGGCTCGTTTGGAACAGTTGGTGGGGAGTCGTCAAGGGACGTCACTCGCGGCAAAGCTTGCCGAGGTCTTGACCAACCTCGGTACGGTTAAAATGGTGCGCTTTTGGTACGTTGGGCGAGGACCGAGACGAAGCGGTCCTTGAGTGAAGTGCTAGGAAACCTAAGGAGGATCCTAGAGGGTTCTGACCAGGCGATGCACGGGCTCGCGGTTGCTAGGACACCCATGCGTACATCGAGGAAGATTTCAGATGGACTAAAAGGAAAGATTTTTGGGAACCAAATTTTGATACTGGATCTCATTGGTTGGCCAGCTGGTCTTCAACGGAGAGTCCAGAGGATATTATTGTAGTACAGTGGACTCAGAATTTTGGAAAATGATGATAAAAAATATTATGATTTCTATTGAAGGATTGTTTTAAAGCCAGTCGAATATGTTATAAATGTAATTTCATATTGGGTGTGTACGTGGTATGCCTACCTTAATTTTTGCATGAATCACCGGCTAGGGGCCTGGGAACTCTTTTCCTCGGTACCCGGGCAAAAACACAACCAAATCTTTATAAAGGAATCCCACCAATACAGTGGTTGGGTGGTTAGCTAACCCATGGGACGGATAGACTGGATCAGAGGATTCCTGAGAAACAACTAGATACGATTAGTTACGTTAATTAGTTTAAATCCTGAGAAGACCTTGTTCTGTGGGAGGGGATCAGCGGGCAGGCCTCATAAATGAGGAAAAAAGCGGTGATTCCATGGACCAAGTGCAAGTCTCTTCTTGATCTGATGAGACTATGTGACTTTAGGTTCGGTCAGATCAGTTTAACCAGTTAAGACTTTGACTCGTTAGAGTAATTCCCCCGTTTAGAAGATTTTTCCCATGGCGGAATCGCCCATGCCTTCCGAGCGAGGGGAGTCTTCTGGGCCCGGATGGGTAGACTGGAATCAGTAGAGTTTTAATAATAAAATTGATTAATAGGAATAGGTTTAGAACTCGAGTAGTTAAATAAAAGCCTGAAGACTTCTCTAATGAATAGATCAACGGCTGTGCCTGATTCAATTAGGAAAAAAGTGTTGATCCCTTCAAGTTAAGTCTGTAATAGTTTCCCTTCTATCTAGTTTATTGAGATGAAGGTTAGTTCAGTATCTTGACCTCGTTAGAAAAATTCATTAAGAAATTCACAATGGTGGAATCGTTCCTGTTTTTCGGGCATGGGAAATTTTCCCAGTTTCGGTTTTTGGAATGACCACCAGCTTAGTCTCGTGCCTGGACATTCGAGGGCGAGGCCCCGAGTGGGAAACCCTGCCTCGTGCATGAGGAGCTGCTTCCGCTGCCAGCTATACCGGGAATCCGGGGGCAGTGGGATCCTACATATAGGCAGACTGGGCTGATGAGACTGGGCTTGGTAGGCCCTTTCTCTCTGGTATGATGTTTCTAATCCTTGGGAAGATGGACCTGGCCATAGGTTTTGTATGGGTATTTGGGACCTTTATGAATCAACCACTCCTGACAAGCATGGCTCTCCAAACTGGTGGTTGGGGCTCTGGGTCTGATGGCTTTCACTTTGCACTATTTTTGCTCTAGGATCTAGAGCTGGCGTGGGCTCAATTTCTTATGGATGTTCCATACCTCTCACCCTGGGCTATGACTCTTATGATTGTGTGTTTCCTAGGATAAATTTGCGGAGCCTCAAAGCAAGGCTTCTCTGTGAATGTGTGGGAGAGGTAAGATCTTGCTCTTAGACACGTGGTCTAGCCATACATTGAGTGTCGGGTTCTCCTATCTCAAGATCACGAGTTTTGTGACCCGTGCTGTGATGGTCTTTGCTCTCACTGGTGCTGTCAAAGACGAGTATTGTTTGGCTCCATGCGGCATTAACCAATGGGTCTGACCTTATGAGCAAGGGAGCTTTGGGAGAATTTACGTCATCAAAAAGAGGGTTGTTTTGCACCAATTTACCCGAACTTAGGTGCATGGAATTGTGGACCTATTATGTAGAACCCCCCTGTGAAAAATCTTTTTTTTTTGGAATGGCACAGCCGTATGCTTTGAGATGGTACGTGCGTGGCTTCAAGAAGGAATGGGCATGCACTTTTAGATGGAGAAGGTACGGACGTGGCAGGTAAATGGTACGAGCATGAAAAGTTTGCCACCCCCCAACCAACGGGCGTACACTTCACAGACAAGACAACTGGTACGGGCATAGCACAAGTGGACAGCCATACGCTTTCTAGATCTAGGGCAAAAGAGAATGAAATGGGCGTGGCAAAACTGACATGGACGTGGCAAAAAATATGAATACAAAGGAACGATCGTGGCACAAATGGAACAGGTGTGGCACTACTAGATTTTAGAGATTTTTCAAAGAATTTTAGAGAATTTGAGGTTGCAAGTCTGATAGCCACCTACTATATTCCCTGACAATGTAGATGTACCCACTTGGTCAAATGCAATTAATGCACTTTATGCCCACTCAATGTAATTATTCTATTTTTAATGCTAACTGTCACATTCAAGGCAGGAGATTTTCTAAGATTTGGCCAGAGAGAATGGTACAAGCGTGGTGGCCGTGGCCTATGAAAGGAACGTCCATTTACTTCTCATCAGAAAAGTCTGCAGAATGTGATTTCTGCCCTGTTTCCCCTTCAGATTCTTACAATTTTAGGTATCTTCCCAATAATTTTTTAGGTTTTTGATTTGATAGAGAGTTAGAGCTAGTATCAAGCTATCTATTGATTCCTACAATGATTAAGGAACCTAACTAATTAAGATTAATTTGCTAATTAAGGTATGGTGCAAACTTATAACATGTCCATCTTCATTAATAATAAAAATGTCCCTGTATAATAGATGAATTTATGAGTTTTTATGGTGTAAAAATTAATGATTTTATTAAACAAGCCATTTCCATTTAGAATCTTCAAATTTTGAATCCAAATTTAGAATCTGCGCGTAATTTTACCCTAATACAAGATTTTACAGCATCCAAAACGGACACCGGATCAAGCTTATACACGCGAATTTTAGTTATTTTTAGTTTTAAAAATGACGACCTTTAAACCTTAATAAATGCACAACTGGGTGTCCAATTGATAGACGGTCTGCACCTCATCGACCAGGGGAACATCTCGGACATTTTCGTTTGAAAAACAAAATTCACCCCCCGAGTGCTATGGCACGTAAATCGAGGTCGATGCTCCAAATTTGGGGACCCCGTCCCGTACACACCACCAGAGCACCCGTACAATGGCCGTGTAAGGACCAAAGGCTAACCACCCATTGTATAGTCCACACGTACCGCCGCCAGGTGGACATCCATGTTGCCTCTAGCCAAAAGGGTACATGTGCACCTTACCTTTGTTTGTGCACCACCACCGTACCTTTCCCCAGGCTCATGCAGATCAGTGGCCGGTGCACTTTGATGGTACCATCCCTTCACACGTACTTTTCTCTATACCCACACAACCATACCCTGCACCTATTTAAACCCACGTCGTTTACTCCATGGCCAGTAGTAGCACATTGCGTAGAGTACACCCTAGGCTGCATCCGACACCTAGCACGAGGTCGTACCGCGAGTTTGTACCACCAAGCTATGCGAGACTGTACTTGTTGTACCTACAGCCGTGCCTTACAGCACCCCCTAATTAGCCATCTCTCAGACAAACACTTTTTCAATCTCTCTCTCTCTCTCCCTCCCCCGCGCGCGCGTGTAAAGGGACTTACAGCCCTCACCCCCTTGAAAAAACATTTTTGTCCTTTAGGACATCTCAGAATCCCCCCCCCATTTGCATAGACTTTAATAAAAGGTTTTTGAGCTTAGAGGAGGTTCACATGCTGCGGTTTTGTGCTCATAGAGTGAGCAGACAATCTCGGAATAAAGATCCAACTGAAGCACTACGATCGCAGTGTTAAGCACTACGAGGCAGTGATCAAGATGGCCCCATCTCAAAAATTCAAAAATGTCACCTTAGGAGACGTATGCAATGATGAGACTAGAGAAAATGCTCCTAATGCGGCTCCAACCCTCTCGTTGCAAGCTCCATGAGGGAACGATGGCCATGTTAGCTTGGTCATCATTTAAAAGGAGTTTTAAATTATTATTTAATATTAATATCAATAAATCAAGAAAGAAGATGCAAAAATTTCCTTTGAAAAATGTTAGAAATTCTATGAAGCTACTATTTGAAATGATGTTGTATTTTGTAATCGATGATTAGTATTGAAATTACTATTTTTAAGAAAAAGAGTATAGGTATTTTCTCCTTGCTTTGATGCTAACTTTGTTTCGGTGCTTGTGTAGCCGAGTGACATCATTAGCAAGGCCCAGAATCGGCCCATGGTATCCCTCATACCATTGGGAGAATGAGGTTCGCCAATTGAGGCGAGTGATTGTGATGCTGCCTAGTTATGAGGGCCCAGGCTAGTGCAGTGTGAATAAGCCCACCCTAGAGCGTAGACATCCCTTTGAGGGGCGGGAGGATCGAGCGACGGAGCCTGAGGGGGCAATAGGTTGGCTTGAGTCCTTGCCAGCTATCGATGGATAAGGTGTATGGTCCCATAGGGTTTGCCCAGTCTGTAGAGGCTGGAAGGCTGAATTATAGATTATCGGCACTATAAAGGAAAAGAATAAAACCGGTTTGGCTTGTATGGAATTGATTCTTGTATAAACTATATATATATATATATATATCTTATCTTTAGCATTATTATACCATGGAAAGAGGCTGTTTTAACGAACCTTATAAAAGGGCCCTAATTAAGGAAAATGTTTATTTACAGTGTGGTAGGATTAATTAGAAAACAAATTGACGCGTGAGTAGGGTGGAAAGTGGGAGGATGGAATGCCTCGATGGCACCATCCTACGGACGGGTGGACCCGATTAGTCAGGTAGCATTCCAGTAGATTAAGTGAAAGCCCTACGCTAGATAAATAGGTTCTCAAGCAACTCTATTCTACAAGACTAGGCCAGCTTCTGTGCCTTGGATGGATGAGAAAAAAAGCATTGTCTCTAGGAATCAAGATTAGTAGTTGCCCAAGTTATGATCAATTACCCTATGGGTGATTTGATTTTTAGAAGACCACGCTCTCCCTGGGGATAGGACTGGGTCTTGCCTACAGATCGTATCCTTGAATCTTTGCATGGTCAAGGTGTCAAGGAGTAGGAAATTTTCTCCAAGTTAAGACTTAGTAGACTATCTTAAGTGTTTCCCCTATTTTGGAAGGGGGGAATCTTACAATTGGTATCAGAGAGCCGATCTTAACTCTTAGGAATTGCCATTTAAGGACTCTTTTGCAATGTATGTTTTACCTAACATAATGCTAATTAATAGAACAATTTGAATTGATGTTTGTGAAAGATTGTAGGAAGAGGGAGATGCCTACTCGAGATTTCTAGTTTTCCAGTGCATCTTCCAGACTGCTGTCACTCCTCAAATTTTGAGGTCCGTGGTGACACCTTGGTGCAGATACTAGAGAAGATGTCCCTCCCCCATTTCTCTCGTATCGAAAGAGGATGGGACAGAGATTTCTAGAGTCATGGGCCGAGATATCTCTTCATCCGAGCAGATTGAGTTGGGAACCTTACTACCAATCTAAAGCAGATTTGTTGGATTGAAAAGTTTAAGATGGTCCATTTATTTTGGTTCGTGGGGATACTCCCAAGCCCAACACCTCTATGGCTATAGATGGGAATCGCATACCACAGGACCGTTGGATGTATGGCCAAGTGATTCAAGTCTTACCTACCTATCGACAGAGTAGCCATGATGGGACATAGCCCAATCTAGAGTCTACCACCCTATCAGTTTTTCGAGTCTTAGAAACTACAGTGCAACCCCCATATTGCACCTATGTGGACCGCTCTAGCCATGATGGGACATAGCCTAATCTAGAGTCTACCACCCTGAGTCTTAGAAACTACAGCGCAACCCCCCATATTGCACCTATGTGGACCGCTCTAGCCTTATGTCATAGTTAAGCTTACGATTTTCCTTCATGACAAATAAGACTAATTATATTAGTATCAAGTATTTGTAATAAAACTTGTCTTTGTAAATATTTGAGAAATAAAATGATTCAATGTTTTACTTTTAAAAAAATCTTAAGCATTGTGCAAAGTATGAATCTTGTAATCTTAAAAATTTAATCTTACAATGATGGCTAGGACAATCGCCTCCACTTCCCAATGCGCTATATACCGATGTCCAGGAGAAGAAGCTCCTGCTCAAGCAAATGCAATCTTCCTCCTTTAAAGGGGGAACAAAGATTGAGAAGGATATTGAAGTCTAGATTGAAGCGATGGACGATTGTTTCTCAGCTCTGTCTCGGTACTGGAGCAGCAAACCAGTCTATGATTGCACGATTTTGCCTCATCCGAGATGCTAAAATCTGGTGGAAACAATGGTGCCGTGATGACAAGGGAGTCACCGAGCATTCTCAAATATGGGAAGACATCAAGAAAGATGTGAAGGAAAGATATCTTCCCCCATCCCATGAATCCATAAAGATGAATGAGTTTGTTAATCTCAGGTAGTGCAACTTAACTCTTGAAGACTACTATTCCAAATTTATCACTGTTGAGATATGGAGCTCAATAGTTCTACGGCAGACATTGATGACCCGCTTGGGTGATAGCTTCCGTATCTACGCCATTGGCAGGGTTGGTGAGATTATGGGTGATATGCGGCCAGTGGGATGATAGGCTATGTGAGCCATTTTAGATTACTAGAGACTGGCATAGTTGTAGCGCCAGCTCATTTAGTCGAGTTCACATTATGGGCCAACCCTTGTATGTTGTAGTACTTGAGTACTAACCCATATAGTGTGTTCTCTTATCTTTATGTTATGTTGGTTGAGTAGAGAAGAAGAAGATAGAAGAAAAATCAGCCATCCATCTCTCTCTTGCTTGCTCTCTCGTGTGTGTGTGTTTGCTTGCTAGGGTTTGAAGCTCTCCCTCTCCCCCACATTCTCTTTATGATATCAGAGCCTGGTTCGTGTGAGAGCTAAGGAGGCAATCAAGAGACAAGAACAAGCAAGGAACAGAGTGGTACTACACGGGTAAGAGCACCATCATCTCTTTTCCCTTCTTAGTTTAGGTACACACCCCCTCAGTAGCTCTAGGAGCTACGCATCTCCGATTAAGGAGCTGTCTTCGCTGGACTGGAGCTACACGGCAGGTATACTATTCTATTGGATAGATTTTTTTCGCCAAATTTGCATTTCAGGCGCGTTACGGGCCCTGCTGTTTCACATTGCAAGGTATTTTTGGTAGTTTTCTGGTAGAGAACTATTTCTACTTGAAATCTGGTTATTGCAGTGCAGCATTGCATTTTGGAAGTGCAAACAGGGTTTGCACATGTATTGTTGATACTGGGTATATGTACATGTACTCTGGTCACATTTGGTGACACAAAGGTTGTGCTGAAGTCCGCTTTGTAGCAGTTATAGGAGATACTACTGTATTACAGATTGCATATAGAATTTGTCTGTTTGCAGGTTATTTGATTGTTGTAGGAAAACATGTCTGATGGAATTAATCAGATTGTTAGTGAGAAGCTAGATAAGAATAACTTCCATGCCTGGAAGTTCAGAATGACCAATTTCCTAATGGGTAAAGGATTTTGGAATTATGTAGAAGGAGACAATGAGGAGCCTCGAGAGTTATTTGAGGAGAATGCCACTCCTGCAGATATAAGGCATTCAAGGATTGGAATCAAGGTGCAAGAAAAGTCATGTACTGGCTTTCATTTAGTGTCACAGACACTATGATATGACACATACAGGATGCAAACACTCCAGCAATTGCATGGCAGAATCTGGTTCACATGTTCCAGACTAACACAAAGGCAAGGAAGTTGCAGTTAAAGAGCAAGAGTTGTGTATTGTGGAAAAAAAAAGCATGTCCCCATCAACGAATATGCCTTAAAGATCAAGGGCATTGTTGAATCCCTTAGGTCTATCAATGTATAAATGGATGATGATGATTTGGTGAGTGTCTGTATGAATGGGCTTTGTAAAGAGTACAAGCCATTCAAGACCTCCATTGCAATTAGGGAGAATATTCCCAACTTTCAGGACTTGATATCTATGCTGATCATAGAAGAAAAGGCTTTAGGTGAGGATTCTTCTTCACAAAGCAAGAACACATCGGAACAGGCCTTCTACTCTAATTTAGGGTAGTAGAGGCAGAGGTAGAGGTCGTGTGGTGGAGGCCAAGGTGGTGGCCGACAAGGAAATCAGAATTCTAGACAACAACAGTCTAATGATTCACAGCAGCAATCATACATAGGTGGAAGAGGCCAGTTTAGAGGTAGGGGGAGCCAAAGAGGCTGAGGTGGTTGGCAAAGAAATCAAATTGCAAATAGCATAGAGTGCTATTACTGTGGCAAACCAGGACACATGGCAAAGGACTTCTACAAAAAGCAGAATGACATTAAAAGTGGAAAGTTGCAACAAGGCAACTATGCATCATCTAGCAAACATGGAGGTGATGAGTGAGCAGCTATTTGTGATGCAGCACATGCTTAGTTCCATAATAGGGGATTTGTCAAGATCTCAAGATATATGGTATGTGGATTCTGGTGCCTCTAACCACATGACCAGTCATGCTGAGTGGTTTAGAGATATGCAAAAAATGACAAAACCAAGTTATGTAGAAAAATGTGATGATATTGCTCATCCCATTGCGCACGCTGGTAAAGTGTCATTGTCTATGCAGGATGGCAAAATGAAGTACTTGGCTGATGTACTTCATGTTTCGAATATTATAAAGAACCTGATTTCTATTGGACAGATGGTTGAGCAGGGTCTACAAGTGAGGTTTAATCCTCAAGGATGTTTTGTGGAAGACTTCAAAAAAAAGTGTCGCTTGGTTGCAAAGGGTAATAGAAATGGCAGGATGTTTACTTTGGATATGAACATGCTTGAAATAAAGGCAGCCATGTTTGCGCATGGAATATGTGTCATTATAGATATTGACATATGGCACAAGCACATTGGTCATGTGAATGTAGAGCGACTGAAGTAGACATGTAGGCCCAAAATATTGTTGCAGGTTTGCCAAAGTTTAAGTTTGATGGTATGCATAAAGTATGTGAAGCATGCCACCTTGGTAAGCAGACCAAACATGCTTTCCCACATGAAAAGCATGTGAGTGCAAGGCTATTGGATGTCATACATTTAGATGTATGGGGATCAACCAAGACTACAACAATTGCAGGCTGCAGGTACTATGTTACATTCATTGATGACCACACTAGGAAAGTGTGGGTTTATTTCATGAAGTCCTCTAAAATATTGAGTCCATTGTTTTACAAAATATATCATCCGGACTCTCTATTTGAAGACCAACTGGTCAACCCCAACGAGATCCAATATCAAAATTCAGTTCACAAAAGTCATTCTTTTTAGTTCATCCGTATCTTCCTCGACGTATGCATGGGTGGCCTATAGCAACCGCGAGCCCGTGCATCACCTGGTAAGAATCCTCTAGGATCCTACTTAGGTGTCCTAGCACTTCACTCAGGGACCGCTTCGTCGGTCCTCGCCCATCGTACCGGAAGCACACCATTTTAACCATAGCGAGGCTTGACAGGCTTTGCCCAAGCGACGTCCCTCGACGACTCCCCGCGCAAATGTTGCAATGAGTCTCTTCTTAGTTAAACACATATCAAATGCTTCCTCCAGCATTCTGGCGTAAAACGGTCCTTTAAAATAAAACAGAGGTTCTATGCAAGTTGAATTCCCGATTCGAGATTGGTTCCACAAAACCCTTTTTCCTTAATCCATATTTTCTTAATGAGAGTCATTGATCTCTGATCAAGGTAATCTACCCATCATTTGACTAAATTTCCAACTGGATTCTTGGTGATTTTGGTTAAGGTAAACCTACGCTAATTCAACGGTAGTCTATTCTTTGTGTCAAAAATTAGAATTGGGCACAAGGTTTTTGCTTGATTTAGATCGAGAGATGGGCAAGTAGTTTATTGACCACCATTCTCACAGTCGTGGTTTAACCAAAATTATTCGGTTTACTTCTATCTTTGATACCAAAGGATTTTCTTTAGATAAACATCTATTGTACTTCTAACTATAAGGAAAATTCTAACTTAATGAATTTCATTGCTTCCTAAAACCATAATAAATTAAGAAATGGTTCTATACGAGAATATCGGGTTTTTTTAAAAATACTCTTCTTCCATTAATCTAATTTTGGGTAAATATCAATTTGGTGATTTATCCACATTAAATATCTAAGAATATTCTTTCTACCAATTTAATTATCAACCCTAATTTTCTAGGTGGAATTATGGTGAAAATTTCTCTTTTGTCATCAAAATTTATTTTTTTAAAAAATACTCTTCTTCCATTAATCTAATTTTGGGTAAATATCAATTTGGTGATTTATCCACATTAAATATCTAAGAATATTCTTTCTACCAATTTAATTATCAACCCTAATTTTCTAGGTGAAATTATGGTGAAAATTCCTCTTTTGTCATCAAAATTTAATTCAAACCTTTCTCTACTTAAAATACCATAAAAAATCTTCTTTTAATTAAATACAAATATCCACTTTTTTGAATATGCTTAAAATTTCTCTTTTTATATTTAAATGATTGAATTTTAAATGTCATGGAAATTCCTCTTTTATCATTTAAAAATTTCTTATGCATAAAATAAATTTATCTAAAATACCTCTTTAAATTAAATAAAAATATCCATTATTTTAATATACCAAAAATTAATCTTTTATCATTTAATTACTTGGATCTCAATTATCATGGAAATTCCCCTTTTTGCATAAAAATAAATTTACAAAAATTTTCTCTTTTATCATTTTTTTACTTGGATCTCAATTATCATGGGAATTTCTCTTTTCGCATAAAAATAAATTTACCAAAAATTTCTCTTTTCTTTTAATTAAATATTTATCCATAAATACTAAAAATTTATTTCACATGAATATGATGATGAAAATCATTCTTTTTGCATAGGGATGTCTAATCCTAGAATATGGTAGAAAGTCCTCTTTTAGCATTATGCATAAAAATAAGATATGTATTAATTTTGCCATACCTTCGCTGCTATTACTGATTATTTTTAATTTTCTTAAAAGAAAAAATATTATAAGAAAAATATGATAAAAAATCTAATTTTAAGTTTAAATCTAAACTGTGAATTTAAATCATAATTTTAACCCCCATAATCATAAACTTAATTATGATTATCCCACTAGATTAAGCTAATTCCATTATTCCTCTTTTCCCAATTTGATAAGATAATCTATTTCTCATTTAGAATCAATCAAAGTAGTTTTTAACTACTTATAAATAATCTAAAAGAATTAACCATTATTTTGTTAAGATAAAATCATAAAAATATCATTTTCTTATTCTCTAGCTTAACAAGCCTAGAGTTTGGTTTTGAAATAAGAATTTATCAATGAGAAGCATTCTTTTGCTAAAGAATTAGCCATAGGATTGACTATTCTTTTTGAGAGAGAGATATACACGAGAAAGCATTCTAAATAAGCATAAAGATTAACTTTTTCTTGATTACTCATTAAGATTCTTAGGGAAAGCTTGATTTGAATTTAAAATAACCAATTAGAAACTTCTCAAGCTTGAGAGGGGTTGAGAAGAGAAGTCATTTTAGAAAATTAACAAAAAATCTTAAAATTCATTCTTACCTCAAGGATTAGCTTGCTTCTTTTTCTAGAAGTGAAGCCCCCAACCAATCAATTGTTTTAGCAAGTGGAGAAGAGAGCTCCAAGAGTTGTTGAAGACAGAGAGAAGCTCCAAGCTCCCCAAAAGTAGATGAATTTTAAGAGAGAATAGAAAATATAATTATTTTAATATAATACTTGCATGGTATAGCTCACAGATGATAATACAAAAGAATGAGGGTCTATTTATAGGTGAGGGAGGCCACTAACTGAGTCCAACTGGGTTCTAGAAATTTCCAGCTTCAGTTTGACTGAATTTGGATAAGATTTAGACCAGTTTAGCTCCCCTTTTGATCCAGTTTGATCCAAGAGAGAGGAGAGATAAAAATATCACAATTTTTTTGAATTAAAAACCCTTCCACACATGTGAAGGAGGCACCTACCTCAAAGGTCCCCCTCTCCTTACCAAGGTGTCAAAAATTCACCATTTCTCCAAAATATCTCATTTTTTAGTAATATCTCTTAATTTTTAACTAATAAACCTTGTACTCAATCAACTCTTCATCTTATGTGAGCATTTACTCATTTTTGGGTATTTTATTCATTGGATTTATCTCATCCCAACACTTGGATTAATCCTATTGTCCCATTGGAATCTTAATTGGACCATAAATCTAGACCCTTAGGCTTAGGTCCCTTATATCATTTTTTATTGATTCCTAATGCACCTTGGAGAATTTATTTTGCACTTCTGTTTCAGGGAAATATATTTTTGATATTAGGATAATTTTTATATCTAAAAATAACTCAATATTGAATTATCTCTCTCTAGATTTTTTCTTCTCTCTAGGCAAAAACAAGAAAAAATAATATTTTCTTGTATTCTGAAATAGGGAATGATTACAGGGGATTGAGGTAAAAGCTTAATCATTATTCAGGCTGCTGATGAGGAGGAATCTTACAAGTGTGGTAGGATTACAGGGGATTGAGGTAAAAGCTTAATCATTATTCAGGCTGCTGGTGCTGATGAGGAGAAATCTTACAAGTGTGGTAGGATTAATTAGAAAACAAATTGATGCGTGAGTAGGGTGGAAAGTGGGAGGATGGAATGCCTCGAGACGGCACCATCCTACAGATGGGTGGACCTGATTAGTCGGGTAGCTTTCCAACAGATTAAGTGAAAGACCTACGCTAGATAAATAGGTTCTCGAGAAACTTTATTCTAGAAGACTAGGCCAGCGACTGTGCCTTGCATGGATGAGAAAAAAAGCGTTGTCTCTAGGAATCAAGATTAGTAGTTGCCCAAATTATGATCAATTACCCTATGGGTGATTTGATTTTTAGAAGACCACGCTTCCCCTGTGGGATAGGACTAGGTCTTACCTACAAATTGTATCCTTGAATCTTGTTGAGAGGTAGCGATTGTGGTTGTGCAATGCTACATTGATATGGGTGATGGGTGATGGGTGAGTTGTAGAACACCTCGATTAAGAGGGGGTGTTGAAAGATGTAATCGTGGTATTGTGTGTATGTGGGAAAGCACCCTAGAGGTGCAAGATATTGTGGCAAGATTGGAATGCCACATGTAATATTGAATGGTGTGTGAGTGTTGACCAAAAGAGTGGAAAAGGAGTTGCCACATGGATGATGATGTGTAAAGTGGGATAAGGCTAGAAAGCCTATATCATTGTATGGTTCACTTGAGATATGTGAATAGAGCTATTGTTGAGTGTGCAATCTCTCTCTCTCTCTCTCTCATGGAGTTTTTAGTGTAGTTTAATCCACCTTAATCTTATGCTTAATCTATGTCCTTCACCATGATCAATCCCATTTCTAGAATTTTAACATGGTATCAGAGCCAAATGGGCTCTTGGTCATGGTGTTTATTATGTATATTAGCTTGGTTGTGAGTTTCTTTGATTAAGCATTATTTTCAGCTTATTATGGAAAAAAAATTATGCACACTCATATTATCATTTGGATTTGCATTTGTGAGGATTTGAGAGGAGATTTGCAAAACAAGGAGGTTGCATAGAAGCTGCCCAAGAGAGTTGCAAAGGGAGTTTTGCATTTGTGAGGATTTGAGAGAGATTTGCAAAACAAGGAGGTTGCATAGAAGCTGCCCAAGAGAGTTGCAAAGGGAGTTTTGCAACATGGAAGAGCTTGCTCATCATCAAGGAAGCTGAAAATCGAGATTTCAGCATTATGAAGACTATGGAGTCTTCATCACTGTCAAGGAGAAGCTGCCAAGAGAAGATATCCTGTTGATTATGCCTCAAGAAGGTTGGTTTTGTGAAGTTTTGCCTCAAAGTTTTGTTTTGGGCATAGGAGAATGCTCAATTTTTGATAAGGGTTGCTTGATGGTATGGAAGAATCCCAAGGTTCTTTGCTTGCAAAGCAAAGAATGTGTGGAGGTGCATGCTTGTCACAAGATGATGGCAAGTGAGATGGTGAACTCAATGGAGTTCACATGTGTGTGCATCAAGAAGAGGATGCACTTGTGAATGTTTGCTCAATGAAGGATAGCAAAGAAGGGGATAAGAGAAGATATCCTGCTGATTATGCCTCAAGAAGGTTGGTTTTGTGAAGTTTTACCTCAAAGTTTTGTTTTGGGCATAGGAGAATGCTCAATTTTTGATAAGGGTTGCTTGATGGTATGGAAGAATCCCAAGGTTCTTTGCTTGCAAGCAAAGAATGTGTGGAGGTGCATGCTTGTCTCACAAGATGATGGCAAGTGAGATGGTGAACTCAATGGAGTTCACATGTGTGTGCATCAAGAAGAGGATGCACTTGTGAATGTTTGCTCAATGAAGGACAGCAAAGAAGGGGATGGAAACCTTGGCAGTTTCCACATGTTTTTGCACCTATGGTTTCATTTGAGAGACCATGTGAAGAAGCACCCTTACAGTTTGTATGCAAGGAAGTAGCATGCAAGTAGTGAAGCTTAGTTTAAAGCTTACAATGGCCATTTCAATGGCTTTGGTGGAACCTTGGAAGGAGGTTCATTAGAGAGGCAAAGCTTGTAACAATGAGAAGCTGCATGTGAAGCTTCAATGGTGGAGAGCTCACAACAAAGATATTAGAAGAATACGGCATAAAAGACTGAAGATGCAGCACCGATGACACGATCATCATCATAGTAATAAGCTAGCAAAGACGGGCTAGAAATGGATGCTTGTGTAGAGCACACAAGAAAGAGAAAGTTCAACACAATAGACGTTGACCTTAGAGATGTTATGTCAGAAAACCTTCAACAGTAGCTCAATAGAGAGATCTGGCTGTAGCAATGAGGAGGCCGCAAGAGACAGAGGCTGGAGCAAGGAGTCATGCGCAGGATAAAATTAATGCAATGCACTGCAAGAAGAAAGCAGGCATCAACGGCAACATTTGAAGGATGCTCAGCGCTATAAGCATTAGCACAGAGCAGCATAGAAGAGAAGCCTTGTGTAGCAGCAAACTGTAGAAGTGGCAATGCGGGCTGGAATAGCAGTGTGAGCACGATGATCTCTACTGCAGAGCAGACTAGGAAACAGCGCCATAGTAGCTCAAGCACATTAGCATCGATGGTGGCCTATCGAGAAGACAACAAGGCACAGCCACAAGAAGAAGCTTGCCATTAAAGCTCAGATATAGAGAAGATAGGTTACAGTGGCACAGTCCAGATGAACAACAAGCAATAAACATCAGGCAAGCAAATGGCCTGTCGCGCACAGAGCAGCATGGAGAAGACCAGATTACGATGAAAGGTTGGAAAGCTCTAGCTATGGCTCTTGAATCTTGGAGTAGTGCAGGAAGGTTGGAGACGAAGACCACGTGGTGTGAACAGTGGGCAACAACGGTGGCATAAAGCTGCATAAGAGCAGGCGGGTCTCGACTCGCAGCAATGAAAAACGAATAATTAATTTGTTTTTTTTAAGATTTCATTCACACACCATATCATATGGTTTTTTTTTAACATAAGCCCTTGTTCACATGATAGAAGTGAACTCAAAAAAACCACTAAAAATTGGTCTCATATTTTTTGACAGTGTCAAAAGGAAATATCACACACATATGGGCCTACTGCCAACAACCAGCTTTGGCCAAAAGACATTGTATTTGTTTCACCCATGATTATGAGGGTAATCGTACCCAAGTTTAAAGCTCAAAACGATATGTATTATTCACCCATGGTATGAGGGTAACCATGCCCGAGCTCACCGAGAAGCTCAAAATGGTTGTTGTGATGTGTGCATGAGCGATGTACGTGTGAGGTGCATGCGCATGGGTTGGTTCCCACCCGAACTTCCATGTTCAAATCAGACTCAGTGGTTCCGCTGTGAGCAAGTCGGCTCAAAATAGACTAGGTGTCTAAGATGGTAGACACGCGCACACATGTTTGGTTGATGGACACTCCAATGTATCATTGAGGGGGAGTGTTGAGAGGTAGCGATTGTGGTTGTGCAATGCTACATTGATATGGGTGATGGGTGATGGGTGAGTTGTAGAACACCTCGATTAAGAGGGGGTGTTGAAAGATGTAATCGTGGTATTGTGTGTATGTGGGAAAGCACCCTAGAGGTGCAAGATATTGTGGCAAGATTGGAATGCCACATGTAATATTGAATGGTGTGTGAGTGTTGACCAAAAGAGTGGAAAAGGAGTTGCCACATGGATGATGATGTGTAAAGTGGGATAAGGCTAGAAAGCCTATATCATTGTATGGTTCACTTGAGATATGTGAATAGAGCTATTGTTGAGTGTGCAATCTCTCTCTCTCTCTCTCTCATGGAGTTTTTAGTGTGGTTTAATCCACCTTAATCTTATGCTTAATCTATGTCCTTCACCATGATCAATCCCATTTCTAGAATTTTAACAAATCTTTGCATGGTCAAGGTGTCGACGAGTAGGAAATTTTCTCCAAGTTAAGACTTAGTAGACTATCTTAAGTGTTTCCCCTATTTTGGAAGGGGGGGGACCTTACAAAACTTAATGAAAAAAGAATAGAAATAAAAAACTTGCATGAATGTCAAGGTCAAAGTTTGAACACTTACTTTCTTCTCCCGCACACTCAGTGAAGACCTCAATACTCCAATGCTCCGATTGACCTCCATATCTCCATGGAATCACCACATCAAACAAGCAAAAACAAGCTCAAACACAAGCAAACAATTGGTGGATTTGCACTCCAACCAAGCCACATGAGGACTCTAGCAAATGAACTAAGTGGAGGACCCTAAGCTAAATGCAATCCCTGGTAGCGGTGCCAAAGATGTTAATCCTAACATACTACCTTGCATACAAGAGAGAGAGAGAGAGAGAGAGAGAGAGAGAGAGAGAGAGAGAGAGAGAGAAGAAAAGAAGAAATAACATGCAAGGGTCGAGTTTGGAGATGTGCACTCAGCCAACCCTAATGAGGGTTAACTCCTTAATCTAAAGCCATTAGGGGCTCACTCCACCTCTACTTGTGTCATCCAAGTAGAGATTCAAGAGCTAGGTAGAGAGCAAGAAGGAGGGAGCCATGGAAAGCTCAACCTTCACTTCATGCCACATGCATGCAAGAGGGAGCAAAGGGAGGGGAGAGAAGGAGAGAGAAGAAGCTAGAGCATCACCATCCCTACAAGCACACACCAACAATCAAGCATGCAAGCAACAACAAAACAAGCATGCATCCACAAGCTCATGAGAGTGTGTGTGAGGAGAGAGAGCGATAAATAGATAGATAGATAGATAGAGAGAGAGAGAGAGAGAGAGGCAAAACTCAAACGAGACTAAAGGGATTATCCCTTTTCATATTTCATAAAATGTCTTATATACAAGAGCTCTTAGTTTACAATGGCCGGTCACCTAAGGGGCCCAAAACTAGTCTTCCTAGCTCTATGTACAACTCTTCCTACTATGACCGGCACTACACAAGCCTTAAGCTTGGTCATTCCATGTCTCTTTTATCAACATTAAGCGCTTTGCGTAGTTACAAAAGGTGAGTTACACTAAGCATAGCCTCAGGAGGGGCACTCATAAATATGTAAGCGTAGCACATGGGTTCAATAGAAGGGATTTTAAAAATCTTTTTTTAACACATTTTTTACATACATAAGGGTACTATTAAAAGGGGGTATCCACAGATTGAATAGAAAAAGGGTGTGTTTTATTCATGAAAAAATCATAGATTAGTGTTTTTTTAACTAGGCCTTGAACGCACGTGATATAGAGGGTTTAAAAACGCAAACCCCTCGAGAGTGTATCCACGCTTGAAAAGTAATGTTAACCTGAAGGGCTAATAATGGCATAAAAGAAGGTGTCAATAATCTCCTCAGAGAGCCAGGGTCGAGAGGGGCTGTGAGGCCATGAGTGAGTCATTGTTGGGTACTGGGCTACAGGAGTGGGTAGGGTTGTGACTCGGGGAGTTCACCTAAAAATTTGTAAGTGTAGCACGTGAGTTCATGAGGGGTATATTAATTTAGAAAGGGGCCATTTTATTCATAAAAGTATGTAAGTGTAAGGGTGTAAGATCCCTGTTCCCACCGAGCAACGGATTCACGATACTGGCAGCGGAAGTAGCACTTCTCGCGCGGGACAGGGGTCCCACATTCGGGGCCTCACCCACGGATATCCGGATAAGAGACTAATCCGTCGGTTGTTCCAAAACCGAACCCGAAAAAACTTCCTTTACCGGAAAGCACGGGCGATTCCACCTGGATAACTTTTTACTCTAACGTAGTCAAGAACATTTCTGTTCGAGTTGATCCAATTGCATCTATAAGATACATGGTCAGATTAAGGAAGAAACTTGCACTTGGATCATTGGGATCAACGCTTTTTTCCCCATTCAAGAGGCACAGCCGTTGATTCCTATCCATAGAACAGTTACTGTCCGGGATTTATTTTATCTATCGTAAAAACAAAAGTTTGAGTCTCGATTTACGGATCCATCAGTCCAGCCTAACCCCATCCGATCCCATGGGTTAGCCAACCACCCAACCACTGTAGTGATGGGATCCAATTTGGAATTTGGTTAGGTTTTGTCCCGGGTACCAAGGAAAAGAGTTCCAAGACCCCCTAGCCGGAAGTTCATGCAAACATAAAACTAGCCACACCACTTACACACCCAATATGAAATTGCCTTTTTCTTAGCATCAGCTAACTTTAAAACAATCCTTTAATGAAACCATAGTACCATTGATCACAATCTTTCAATTTATCCGGTTGATTCATAATTTCCCATCATTCCTTCATCAGAGTATCTATGGCATCATTGGCAACTAGAACGCTCACCACCTGTCCACACAGAGGCCGTTTTCATAGTTCCTAGCCCATAATACTCGGCAATATAATCACTTATCAAGATGGACTCTCGTTGAAGATCAGCAAGATCAACCAACAGATCCATATAAAAGAGCCATGGACTCATCCGTTGAGGACCAGCAAGGTCAGTCAACCAGATCCATGCCCGGTTTCACAAAACAACTCTTACTCCTTGTTCCAATATCTTCCTCGACGCACGCGTGGGTATCCTAGGCGACCCAGAGCCCGAGCACCGTATGGTCAGCACCCTCTAGGATCCTTCGCAGGTGACCTAGCGCTTCACTCATAGGCCGCTTCCTTGGTCCCTCATCCACCGTACCGGAAGCTCACCATTTTAATCGAACCGAGGCTGGTCAAGACCTCGGTCGACCTTGCTACGCGAGACGTCCTCCATTGACTCTCCGTCAGCAGTTGCAACTTTATCAGTTAGGTCTCCACGACCTTAATCACAAGACGGTCAAAATGCTTCCCCAGCATTCTTGACATAAAACAGCCATTTACAAACAGCATTTACAAACAGTTTACAAATACAGTTTCTATATTAACTCTCATTTTTCCACATTAATCCACATTACTTATTCCACATTCCATGTATATGTGTACTCATCCAATCACCTCCTTTTCCATCTCTTCACTTCAGATTCCTTCACATCACATATCATATATTCACATCCATATCCACATCCATACATCCACATCCACATCCACATTCACATCCATACATCCACATCTACATGCTTATCTCCATTTTCACATCCTCATTTATACATCCACATCCCATATCCACATTCATACATACACATCCATATCCACATCCACATCCACATCCACATCCACATTCACATCCATGCATCCACATCTACATGCTTACCTCCATTTTCACATCCTCATTTATACATCCACATCCCATATCCACATTCATACATACACATCCATACATCCACATCTACATCCACATACGTACATACATCCACATCCACATTCCACATTCACATCTATACATCCACATCTACATTCACATTCACATACATCCACATCCACATTCCCATACATCCACATCTATACATCCACATTCCACATTCACATCTACATTCACATTCACATACATGCATCCACATCTACATCCACATTCACATACATCCACATCCACATTTCCATTCACATATATACATCCACATCCATTCACATCTATACATCCACATCTACATCCACATTTACATCTATGCATATACATCTTCATGCATATATCCATTTTCATGTTCATACTTCCACACTCCCATCTCCATGTCCACACATCCACATACATACATCCATTTTCACATTCCCATTTATATAACCCCATATACCTTCACATCTAATCTTTTACATCACATCCATTCTCGCCCTATCACAACCCATATACATCTTATCCTATCACATACACTTCTTACCTCATCCCCCCATACACATCTTAATTCATCTTATCACATCCTAACTTATTTCATAAGCATCTTATCACCTCTTATCACATCCTATCACTTTCCATACGCATCTTATCAATTCTTATCACATCTCATACACCTCTTATCACATCTTATCACATTTCATATCTTTTAAAAAAAAAAAAGAATTCTTTTATTTGATATAAGATTTCTCTACACATTTATTTATACATAAATTCCATTTAAGGAGACTAACACTTTCGAAATTAAAATCAATCTTTTATGCATCTTCTTATGCATGATTTCAATTTGGTAGGGAATTATACTTTTAGAATAAAAGAATTTCTCTTATGCATCTAAGTTAAGCATAAAATCCAATTATGAGGAAAATCATACTTTTAGTATAAAAAGAATATCTTTTATGCATACCTATATGCATGAAATCCAATATGATAAAAGTAACACTTTTGATATAAAAATTTTTCCTTTATGCATACTTCTATGCATGAAAATTAAAAATTATAAAAGTAACACTTTTGATATAAAAATTTTCCTTTATGCATACTTCTATGCATGAAAATTAAAAATGATAAAAGTAACACTTTTGATATAAAAATTTTCCTTTATGCATACTTCTATGCATGAAAATTAAAAATGATAAAAGTAACACTTTTGATATAAAAATTTATCCTTTATGCATACTTCTATGCATGAAAATAAAAATGGTAAAAATAACACTTTTGATATAAAAATTTATCCATTATGCATACTTCTATGCATGAAAATAAAAATGATAAAAATAACACTTTTGATATAAAAATTTATCCATTATGCATACTTCTATGCATGAAAATAAAAATGGTAAAAATAACACTTTTGATATAAAAATTTATCCATTATGCATACTTCTATGCATGAAATAAAAATGGTAAAAATAACACTTTTGATATAAAAACTTATCCTTTATGCATGATATTAAAATTTAATTTCTCCATGATTATAATGAAATTCTTTCAATTAATCTAGGATGATAATTCCTAGAATATGGTAGGAAGTCCTCTTTTTATGCTTTGAATGAGATTATTTTATGCATAATTTTTATAAAATTTTTTGCCATAGCTCCGCTGCTATGACTGATAAATCTCAATTTTTCTAAGGGATAATGCTTATCATTAAGGAAATAATTAAAAATAATCTCTAATTGGATTATTAATCCATAATGGATTGAATCATTAATATACATAAACTAAAAGCATAGAAAAAAGCCATTAATTTGGCCTCAAGCATAGCTTAATCTTGGGTTAAGGAAAATCTTTATGAAAAGCTTGATTTGGATTGAGAATGGGTCATGAGTATGACCATTTCTTGAGTGAGAGAGAGAATTTACATAAAAATCATTAGAATTTAAACATAAATGAAAATTAACTTCAATAGCATTATGTAACTCTTCACTACTATTCAAACTTCAATAGCATTTAAAAAAAAAAACCATACCAATTAAACTTCTCAAGCTTGAGAGGGGTTGAGAAGAGAGAAACATTGAGAAATTATAGAAAGATCAATATTCACTAATTACCTTACAACTTGCTTGATTCTTTGTTCACGGTAGAGGCCCCAACCAATCAATTGGTTAAGTATGTTGATGGAGCCACTAATGGGGATTGAAGAAAGAGGGAAGCTCCAAAAACTAGTGAATTATTAAATGAATTCACAGTTCTTGGCTTAGGTGGAGTAGAGTAACGATGCATAAACACTATCTATTTTTCAACAAGGGGGAGGCTTCTATTTATAGGAAAAATTGAGCTCCTAACCAAACAAACTGATTCTAGAATTTTCTAAATCAGTTTGGTCAATATTTGACCATTTTTAGGTCAGTTAAGCTAACTTTTTGGGAACTAGACTTAAATGAGGAGAGAGGAGAGATGAAATATCTCAATTTTTATGAGTTTAAAACTCATTCAAGCATGTGAAATATGCACCTCCTTTAAAGAACTCTCTTTCCTTACATATGTGTCATAATGGAATCATTTTAATATTGCTCATAGTTTTTTACTAATAAACCTTGTACATTTTCAACTCTTCATCTTATGTGAAATATGCACATCCTTTAAAGAACTCCCCTTCCTTACATATGTGTCATAATGGAATCATTTTAATATTGCTCATAGTTTTTTACTAATAAACCTTGTACATTTTCAACTCTTCATCTTATGTGAGCATTTAAGGGACTCCCCTTCCTTACATATGTGTCATAATAAAATCATTATACCCAAAATATCTCATATTTTTAATATTGCACATAGTTTTTTACTAATAAACCTTGTACATTTTCAACTCTTCACCTCATGTGAGCATTTACTCATTTTTGGGTATTTTCTTTTTTACAAGTTGGATTTATCTCCTCCCTACACATGGATTGATGCTATTGGTCCATAGGAACCTTAATTGGACCATAGTCTAAAGATTTCTGAAAATCTAGACCCTTAGGCTAAGGTTCTTTATACCTATTTTCAATTAATTCTAATTGCACATTGGAAAATTCTTTTTTAATTTCTGTTTCAGGGGAACTCATCTGAATTAGAAGAGATATTTTTCTATCCAAAAATATTCAAAATCTAAATATTCTCTCTCTAGAATATTTTTCTCTCTCTAGGCTAAAATAGTTAGAAACAAGGTCTTTATATTTCTGAAGAGGGGTTGATTACAGGGGAAGATACTAGACATCAAAAAGGGGTTGGGAGAGGAATCTTACATTCTACCCCACTTAAAAAACGCGAGATGTCCTCATCTCGCAGGTGGAGTATGATTTCTTTCATTACATCTTCTTCTTCTTCAATCACATTCAACTTTACGCCTTGGAAGTGGACGATCGATTTTTCCCTGGTATTCTGCTGGAGTATGGATGACTTGAGAACTGTCTGTTAAGTCCTTGGTTTTTCAATTGCAGTAAAGATCTGCCCTTCTTTCCTCTTCTACTTCTTCTGAAATTGTGACTGCTCTGGCTGCTGCAGTCTGAGGTGGAATTCTTTCTCTTTGGTTGCCCCTGTTCTGGAAAGGAGTTCTAAGGTTATTCTGGGTAGAGGTAGATGGTTGATTTGGAGTTCTTCTGGGGTTACCCTGGCTTGGGTGAGACGGACCCTGATTAGACTGGTATGAAGGAATTGGTCTTTGAATTCGGGGTCCTAGACTTCCCTGTCCCCTTGACATGGCAGGAGTTGGGCAGTCTTTTAACTGATGACCAAAACCTTGGCATCCAAAACACCGGTTCTCACTTCTGGGTTCATTGTTCTGCATCCTTAAAATAGATGGTCCTCCTGAGAAAGTATTTTGGGGGAAGGATCTTCCTTCACTTTGGAATCTTCCTGCATCTTGATTCTGAAACGGTCCTTGCTGCCTCTTTGGAGGTGGAAAGTTTGAAGTACCTTCCTGGGCTTGGAATCTTTTAAAGTTAGAGGGTGCAGGTTTTGGCGGGACCTTTACTACAAAGGCTTTGGCAAAATCCTTTGCCATTTTTACTGCTTCAGCCATGGACACTGGTTTGGCATTTTTGACCAGTGTGTCCAAAGGTTCGTTCATTGCCCGAATGAACCTGGCCATGAGCTGTTCTTCATCTAGAGGTGGTGAGTATTTGAGTAGAAGAGCAAAGGCTTGGTGATATTCTTCAATGGTTTTGTTCTCCTGCTTTAGTTCTAAAAATTCATTCATTTTGGTTTCCAAAAATCCAGGGGGACAAAATCTCTTTCTCAAATAGGTTTTTAGGTCATTCCAAGATTGAGTATTTCTATTTAGACGGTTGGTGTCACAGTGGTTCCTCCATGCTACCCTGGCTGTTTCCACTATTTTCAACCGGCCAAGAGCTATTTTGCTCAGCTCATTATAACCTGTGACGTCAAAATACTCTTCCATGGCTTCCACCCATTTCTCCACAGTCTCACCTAGGTTCTCCCCTTCTCCTTTGAAGGGTCCTGGTTGAGTCCTATGAAGAGCCTTGCGAACATCAGGATCAAGTTCGTTATCTTCAGTGACAGGGTCTGGCTGCTGACGGCTACGATTTCCTCGTCTCATGATTCTGTCAAAAATTTATGTATTAGAGAGAGAATAGTTATAACTTATAAGATTAGAGAGGAGATTCTTATTTTTGAATACCTCAAAAACTGGGGAGAATTCTTACATTCTACCCCACTTAAAAAAAAGCGCGAGATGTTCTCATCTCGTAGGAAGAGAACAACTCTTTTTCTTAAGATCCAATTTTATTCTGGGGTTCCTTATATTCTGGTCAACCCAACAGAATACTAGGATAAATATCCCTTAGAACTTATCAACAATTCATTCAGATCATATCATTCATATCTTTAACATGATAATGGTCCATTAGACCGAAAAATTTCCTTCTGAACATTCCTCCACGGGAATTTTAGTCAAGTAAGTTCTCAATTTGTCATCCCTTAACTTGATCTAACGGTCAAGTATTAATAGTAGCAATCTGACAGCACAATCCACTAATCTCATAGTGATTTGCTGAAATCATTATCATCATTCCAGTTATGAATATCATCACAGGGACTCGTCCCATTCATCCTCATTGAGGTTTCGCTCAGCTTATTACATTTCAACCAAATTTCAAGGATCATCATTTTTCAATCAGAATCCAATTCAATTCATCAATTCTCAAATAGAATTAAAAATCATATCAACCACATTCGAAATCATCCTCTGGATAGCATTAACGCTTATAATTTCAAGTCTTAGATTTACTCGTATATACTGTCAGTAAAGAGCTGCAGTATACTCTCGGTATATACGGGTAGTCACGGCCCTTGGAATTAAAAGGTAAATACCATCATGTCTAGGCCTCAAGCAAGTCACGAATTCTATATAATTGCGGTACTTCCATCTGAAGACCCAATTACCAAATTACGAATTTCAGTTTGAATATCAAATTGTATGAATTATACCACACAATTACAACCTTTTTGATTCATGAATTTTTTTTGATATATTTGGCTTCTCGGTTGATCCTTATTTAACCAAAATGCTCTGATACCAACTGTAAGATCCCTGTTCCCACCGAGCAACGGATTCACGATACTGGCAGCGGAAGTAGCACTTCTCGCGCGGGACAGGGGTCCCACATTCGGGGCCTCACCCACGGATATCCGGATAAGAGACTAATCCGTCGGTTGTTCCAAAACCGAACCCGGAAAAACTTCCTTTACCGGAAAGCACGGGCGATTCCACCTGGATAACTTTTTACTCTAACGTAGTCAAGAACATTTCTGTTCGAGTTGATCCAATTGCATCTATAAGATACATGGTCAGATTAAGGAAGAAACTTGCACTTGGATCATTGGGATCAACGCTTTTTTCCCCATTCAAGAGGCACAGCCGTTGATTCCTATCCATAGAACAGTTACTGTCCGGGATTTATTTTATCTATCGTAAAAACAAAAGTTTGAGTCTCGATTTACGGATCCATCAGTCCAGCCTAACCCCATCCGATCCCATGGGTTAGCCAACCACCCAACCACTGTAGTGATGGGATCCAATTTGAAATTTGGTTAGGTTTTGTCCCGGGTACCAAGGAAAAGAGTTCCAAGACCCCCTAGCCGGAAGTTCATGCAAACATAAAACTAGCCACACCACTTACACACCCAATATGAAATTGCCTTTTTCTTAGCATCAGCTAACTTTAAAACAATCCTTTAATGAAACCATAGTACCATTGATCACAATCTTTCAATTTATCCGGTTGATTCATAATTTCCCATCATTCCTTCATCAGAGTATCTATGGCATCATTGGCAACTAGAACGCTCACCACCTGTCCACACAGAGGCCGTTTTCATAGTTCCTAGCCCATAATACTCGGCAATATAATCACTTATCAAGATGGACTCTCGTTGAAGATCAGCAAGATCAACCAACAGATCCATATAAAAGAGCCATGGACTCATCCGTTGAGGACCAGCAAGGTCAGTCAACCAGATCCATGCCCGGTTTCACAAAACAACTCTTACTCCTTGTTCCAATATCTTCCTCGACGCACGCGTGGGTATCCTAGGCGACCCAGAGCCCGAGCACCGTATGGTCAGCACCCTCTAGGATCCTTCGCAGGTGACCTAGCGCTTCACTCATAGGCCGCTTCCTTGGTCCCTCATCCACCGTACCGGAAGCTCACCATTTTAATCGAACCGAGGCTGGTCAAGACCTCGGTCGACCTTGCTACGCGAGACGTCCTCCATTGACTCTCCGTCAGCAGTTGCAACTTTATCAGTTAGGTCTCCACGACCTTAATCACAAGACGGTCAAAATGCTTCCCCAGCATTCTTGACATAAAACAGCCATTTACAAACAGCATTTACAAACAGTTTACAAATACAGTTTCTATATTAACTCTCATTTTTCCACATTAATCCACATTACTTATTCCACATTCCATGTATATGTGTACTCATCCAATCACCTCCTTTTCCATCTCTTCACTTCAGATTCCTTCACATCACATATCATATATTCACATCCATATCCACATCCATACATCCACATCCACATCCACATTCACATCCATACATCCACATCTACATGCTTATCTCCATTTTCACATCCTCATTTATACATCCACATCCCATATCCACATTCATACATACACATCCATATCCACATCCACATCCACATCCACATCCACATTCACATCCATGCATCCACATCTACATGCTTACCTCCATTTTCACATCCTCATTTATACATCCACATCCCATATCCACATTCATACATACACATCCATACATCCACATCTACATCCACATACATACATACATCCACATCCACATTCCACATTCACATCTATACATCCACATCTACATTCACATTCACATACATCCACATCCACATTCCCATACATCCACATCTATACATCCACATTCCACATTCACATCTACATTCACATTCACATACATGCATCCACATCTACATCCACATTCACATACATCCACATCCACATTTCCATTCACATATATACATCCACATCCATTCACATCTATACATCCACATCTACATCCACATTTACATCTATGCATATACATCTTCATGCATATATCCATTTTCATGTTCATACTTCCACACTCCCATCTCCATGTCCACACATCCACATACATACATCCATTTTCACATTCCCATTTATATAACCCCATATACCTTCACATCTAATCTTTTACATCACATCCATTCTCGCCCTATCACAACCCATATACATCTTATCCTATCACATACACTTCTTACCTCATCCCCCCATACACATCTTAATTCATCTTATCACATCCTAACTTATTTCATAAGCATCTTATCACCTCTTATCACATCCTATCACTTTCCATACGCATCTTATCAATTCTTATCACATCTCATACACCTCTTATCACATCTTATCACATTTCATATCTTTAAAAAAAAAAAAGAATTCTTTTATTTGATATAAGATTTCTCTACACATTTATTTATACATAAATTCCATTTAAGGAGACTAACACTTTCGAAATTAAAATCAATCTTTTATGCATCTTCTTATGCATGATTTCAATTTGGTAGGGAATTATACTTTTAGAATAAAAGAATTTCTCTTATGCATCTAAGTTAAGCATAAAATCCAATTATGAGGAAAATCATACTTTTAGTATAAAAAGAATATCTTTTATGCATACCTATATGCATGAAATCCAATATGATAAAAGTAACACTTTTGATATAAAAATTTTTCCTTTATGCATACTTCTATGCATGAAAATTAAAAATTATAAAAGTAACACTTTTGATATAAAAATTTTCCTTTATGCATACTTCTATGCATGAAAATTAAAAATGATAAAAGTAACACTTTTGATATAAAAATTTTCCTTTATGCATACTTCTATGCATGAAAATTAAAAATGATAAAAGTAACACTTTTGATATAAAAATTTATCCTTTATGCATACTTCTATGCATGAAAATAAAAATGGTAAAAATAACACTTTTGATATAAAAATTTATCCATTATGCATACTTCTATGCATGAAAATAAAAATGATAAAAATAACACTTTTGATATAAAAATTTATCCATTATGCATACTTCTATGCATGAAAATAAAAATGGTAAAAATAACACTTTTGATATAAAAATTTATCCATTATGCATACTTCTATGCATGAAATAAAAATGGTAAAAATAACACTTTTGATATAAAAACTTATCCTTTATGCATGATATTAAAATTTAATTTCTCCATGATTATAATGAAATTCTTTCAATTAATCTAGGATGATAATTCCTAGAATATGGTAGGAAGTCCTCTTTTTATGCTTTGAATGAGATTATTTTATGCATAATTTTTATAAAAAATTTTGCCATAGCTCCGCTGCTATGACTGATAAATCTCAATTTTTCTAAGGGATAATGCTTATCATTAAGGAAATAATTAAAAATAATCTCTAATTGGATTATTAATCCATAATGGATTGAATCATTAATATACATAAACTAAAAGCATAGAAAAAAGCCATTAATTTGGCCTCAAGCATAGCTTAATCTTGGGTTAAGGAAAATCTTTATGAAAAGCTTGATTTGGATTGAGAATGGGTCATGAGTATGACCATTTCTTGAGTGAGAGAGAGAATTTACATAAAAATCATTAGAATTTAAACATAAATGAAAATTAACTTCAATAGCATTATGTAACTCTTCACTACTATTCAAACTTCAATAGCATTTTAAAAAAAAAAACCATACCAATTAAACTTCTCAAGCTTGAGAGGGGTTGAGAAGAGAGAAACATTGAGAAATTATAGAAAGATCAATATTCACTAATTACCTTACAACTTGCTTGATTCTTTGTTCACGGTAGAGGCCCCCAACCAATCAATTGGTTAAGTATGTTGATGGAGCCACTAATGGGGATTGAAGAAAGAGGGAAGCTCCAAAAACTAGTGAATTATTAAATGAATTCACAGTTCTTGGCTTAGGTGGAGTAGAGTAACGATGCATAAACACTATCTATTTTTCAACAAGGGGGAGGCTTCTATTTATAGGAAAAATTGAGCTCCTAACCAAACAAACTGATTCTAGAATTTTCTAAATCAGTTTGGTCAATATTTGACCATTTTTAGGTCAGTTAAGCTAACTTTTTGGGAACTAGACTTAAATGAGGAGAGAGGAGAGATGAAATATCTCAATTTTTATGAGTTTAAAACTCATTCAAGCATGTGAAATATGCACCTCCTTTAAAGAACTCTCTTTCCTTACATATGTGTCATAATGGAATCATTTTAATATTGCTCATAGTTTTTTACTAATAAACCTTGTACATTTTCAACTCTTCATCTTATGTGAAATATGCACATCCTTTAAAGAACTCCCCTTCCTTACATATGTGTCATAATGGAATCATTTTAATATTGCTCATAGTTTTTTACTAATAAACCTTGTACATTTTCAACTCTTCATCTTATGTGAGCATTTAAGGGACTCCCCTTCCTTACATATGTGTCATAATAAAATCATTATACCCAAAATATCTCATATTTTTAATATTGCACATAGTTTTTTACTAATAAACCTTGTACATTTTCAACTCTTCACCTCATGTGAGCATTTACTCATTTTTGGGTATTTTCTTTTTTACAAGTTGGATTTATCTCCTCCCTACACATGGATTGATGCTATTGGTCCATAGGAACCTTAATTGGACCATAGTCTAAAGATTTCTGAAAATCTAGACCCTTAGGCTAAGGTTCTTTATACCTATTTTCAATTAATTCTAATTGCACATTGAAAAATTCTTTTTTAATTTCTGTTTCAGGGGAACTCATCTGAATTAGAAGAGATATTTTTCTATCCAAAAATATTCAAAATCTAAATATTCTCTCTCTAGAATATTTTTCTCTCTCTAGGCTAAAATAGTTAGAAACAAGGTCTTTATATTTCTGAAGAGGGGTTGATTACAGGGGAAGATACTAGACATCAAAAAGGGGTTGGGAGAGGAATCTTACAAAGGGGTTTTGTAAATACCCCTTCAATGCACGTGATATATATCATTTCTTAGAGGTGAACCCCAAAGGGTTGCAATGATACCATGTGAGCCATAAAGTTTTTATGAGTTTGGACATGTGGGTCTCGCTGGAATAGGTCAAAACAATAAGTAACAGGACAAGCTACAAGTAGTGTACAACACGTAAAGTTTTCATTCTTCACCAGGTCTGCACAACCAGAATATGAGTGCAATTTGTAAACTGACATCACGAGCGTCTAGGAAATATATTAGACTAACACCAAGACAATCCCTAGGCAAAACCAAGGTGTCTAGGCCCGTCTACAACCATTCTCTAGGTGGCAGCAAGGCAGGCTACAAGTGGTAACCATGCTTTTGGCTCTACATCAGCGCACCATTCAGTTAAGTGTCAGTCCTCTTAACCCACTTGGAGAATTTATTAGATAGTGCATGTAGTGTTAGCATTAGTATTAGGTTTGCATTAGTGGCATTTAGGTAAGCCTTGGGCGAGAGGCCAATGAAGAGACTATGTGGTGTGAGGTTTCACAGATGAGGCTGGCTCAGTGGTGGGTAGGGCTAGGAGGTAATGCATATAAAGCAGTTATGGATGCCGCCTTTATGAGATCATGGCATTATGCAACAGAGGCTCAACTTAGGGCTGGATTAGGCCATTGAAGAAACTTTGCACCATTAGAAAGTGCAAGATAAGGGTGTAGATATGAATGAATATGAGTAGAGGTTCTAAGGCTTGCTTCTTTTGTAGTGAGAAGAGCATGATATGGTGTGCTGAGTTGAGGATGAGCATCCCTTGTAGGAGTATTGGGGGCAGAGCCTGCCTCAATTGTAGAGGGAGGCTCTGCCCCTACAATTGTAGAGGCAGGCTCTTCTTCTGTAGTAGTGAGAAGAGCATGATATGGTGTGCTGAGTTGAGGATCAACATCCCTTTCAGGAGTATTGGGGGCAGAGCCTGCCTCAATTGTAGAGGCTTGAAGAGGGCTTAGTGGCCTCAAAAGGGTAAGATATTGTGCACCTTCATCATTGAAAATGGGCTCAGAATAAAGCATGTAGATAGCCATGCTAAGCCTCAATTGTAGAGGCTTGAAGAGGGCCTAGTGGCCTCAAAAGGGTAAGCTGTTGTGCACCTTCATCATTGAAAATGGGCTCAAAATAAAGCATATAGATAGCCATGCTAAGCAAGGCCCCCAGGTGTGGGAGAGCATCAGGTGCACCAGGTTGGGAGAGGCCAGGGGCATTGTATACCAGGACTGAAGAAGAAAACATGGCCCTTGCTATGGGAGAGGTAATGCTAGTGCTTTGGAGATAAGCCCTGCATTGCTGGAGGAGGCGATTTCACCTGATTCGAATAGGGTCCCCCCCCATTGTTTGAGCAGACCACTACAGTGTTGACATGCATGCAGGGGTATGCAACAAAGAGAGAAAGAAGCCCTTGATTTTTTGTCCATGTGGTTGGGGTGCAAAGAGAGCCCCCCCCCCCTTTGAATGGGAGTGTGAGGGGGGCCTACATCTGCATGAAGGTACTAGGGGCCCCCTATGGGAGGAGATGCAGAGTTAAGACCAGTAAGAGGGCTACATCTGCATGAAGGTACTAGGGGCCCCCTATGGGAGGAGATGCAGAGTTAAGACCAGTAAGAGGGCTACATCTGCATGAAGGTACTAGGGGCACCCTATGGGAGGAGATGCACAGTTAGGACCAGTAAGAGGGCTACATCTGCATGAAGGTACTAGGGGCCCCTTATGTGAGGAGATGCAGAGTTAGGACCAGTAATAAGAGGGCACAAAAAACTAGAGATTACCTTCTTGTTGGTTTCCAAATCATTTTGGTGTCTCACTAAAGAAGGGGTGTTGAGGACGGCTGCATCAAGATGAGAAAAGTTTCTCCCTTTGTGAAGGTTTGGCAGTAATTTCTTTGGCACAGTTGGAGAAGCATGTACAGAAGCATATAGTGACGCTCTACAAAAGCCCCCCTTCATTGGAGGGGTCTAATTTGGTAGAGGTAAACAAAGGGCCCACTTCATTTGAGGGGGCTAAATTTGGAGAGGTAAACAAGGGTCCTCCTTCATGGGAGAGTGCCGGTATTGCAAGAGCAAGTAAGGGCTCCCCTCGGTAGATGAAGGCCATATCTGAAGGGACTAACCAATGGATCCCATCTATGGGGAAAAGTCGAGTCTGTAAAAACAGAGCACTTCAGTGTGAATCCAACCTCATTTGGTAGAGGGTAGCAGGGCATACATGAAGATGACAAGTAGTAATCATCATTTTGGCTCTACATCAGTGCACCATTCAGTCAAGTGCCAGTCCTCTTAACCCACTTGGAGAATTTATTAGATAGCACATATAGTATCAGCCTTAGTATTAGGTTTGCATTAGGAGCATTTAGGTAAGCCTTGGTCCAGACCATGGCATGGCCAGCCCATAAAGGACATCTTCCAAGCTATAGGAGGGTAGCAACTCTAGTGGTCTACCCTACACATGCCCATTTGTTGTCAGCTAGCATTACAGCTGCCCTATGGGCTGCTGTCAGCATAGCAAACACTCCTGTGTACATATAAGCTAAACCCATCATTTCATTTAGAGCATCACTCCTCCATAGAGCATAGTTAGCATAAGAATCAAGGCTTACATCAGCATTAGGATAGATCATCATGGCACCGTGGACACATGGGCACTTATTTGAATGTGTGTGTGTGTGTGTGTGTGTGTGTGTGTGTGTGTGTGTGTGTGTGAGAGAGAGAGAGAGAGAGAGAGAGAGAGATCAGAGTGTGAGCAATAAGGTGCAAAAGTAGTGCAACTTACTGGTCATAGTTTATTATGTGGGAAAATCCATCAATGCTTAATCAAAGTAATTAATCTGCATAGGTTTATATTCAATGGCTAGACCTAAGACATTGATAAAGATTGTCAATGATATGTTGTTGGTGTGCACATATGAAGACAATAATGATGTTTACTGCACAACACTTCTCAGAAAACAATATGTTGTGGACCTTGTTCGGGGCACACGTGTGTGGTGGGACAACTCTAGTTGACGGGAATAAAGCATAGATGAAGCTTTAAGAGGCCATCATTGAGTGGAAACAAAATAAGCTAATCAATTCCACTCAAGAAATAAGAGCTCGTGCTAAGCTATGGTATAGTGCAGTGGGCTAAGAAGAATGTTTAGGAACTATCGGGTTTAAAGTACTCTATTATAATGTACTATTTTTATAGTTTGATGGAACTATCGGCTTTATATCCCTGATAGTCCGATATTATTGGCATATGGAGTTGTATTTGAATATGTTATATTTTACTTAGAATGTGATAATGGTGATTGTGTGCATCTGTTATCTTGCGTATATGTACTAATGGATTGTGAGTGTACGCTTATAGGTTTAGATACGATCTCCTTCTTGCATGTGTATAGACATCCATGGCGGAATCTGGGAAGTCAGGTTACTTGATAGCCATCAAGAGAGTATTGCCGAGTTTGGGTTTGAGTAGAGAGGAGATAGAGGAGGACATGGGAGAGTATACAGTGTTGAGTGTTAACAAGCTGGAGGCTACCCTCACTCGACTCTCTTACTCCTTGTGGCCTGTAATCCCGAGCGAGGGCACCTCTAGATCCATCGGAGAGGAGGAGGAGTAGGAGGTTCAGGAGGAGGATTAGGAGGAGGAGGGCCAAGGCCAAGAGAGATGGAGCTGGCCTTGGAGGATGAGGATCAAGAGCTGGACGTAGTGCCAGAGGATCAGGATTAGGAGCGGGATGTAGCACCATGTAGCCAGATAAGTATGTATAATTTCTATAACTTGTCTCTTTTGAGCTATCATTTGTTTAAATTTTTTAATAATAATTATATTTGGTCAATTGTTCAGGACATAGAGGAGATGTACACAGGGGCTTGGTCATGTCACCCAGGAGCCTTAGCAGGAGGTGTTGTCGATGCAGGTATGAAGTATGATTTATATGCTATACTAGTTATTTCAATGTCTAATAACTATTTATTATAATTTCCTTATAGGAGTGATGAGCTTAGTGTCACAAATTTGCCCGAGTAGCTAGTCCCACTGCCATTGGTGCCACATTCCTGTATAGGGGACGTGGGCGTAGAGTGTTCCATCAACGAACAGGGACACATAGTGGACCAAGACAGAGGCAAGGTTTTCCATTATCGGCTTCTGGCCTCATGGACCTCTATATGCATGAGGTCCACAAGCTATGTGGACCTCTATATGCATGAGGTCCACAAGCTATGGGGATAAGAGATCTTTGATTCTAATATGAGATGGTTGTGAATTGTAATTGAACTGATTAATAAACATAGAGTTTTCATTTAAATATAGGGACTAGGATGAGGTCAACAAGAAGTTTGTCCTCGCATAGCTCGAGTGAGAGTTTGGAGCCACAAGGGGGTTCTACATGACTATGAAATTTTACTCAAACACCAGAGATATAATTCATGGTAATAATATGCAACCTTGTTGGAAAGACTAAGTAGATAAACATATGTGTTAATTGTCCCAGGTAGAGAACCCGGAACAATAATAGACCAACACTTCAAGTGCTGATGAACATGGGCACATAAGGCCAACTCCATATTCTGAGGGTAAATTCTATGAATCCATAAATCCTTAGTCTAAGCTATGTACTGCTTATGCTTCTGACACATAACTGCTTCCATAAGAAAATGTCATGTGCACCCTATGTAACATGTAGAAGCTTCATGGTCGAATCGATAACTTCAATGCTCAGAATTTAGTAGTCTTTCACAATAATAATAATGCAGAAAACTGAAGTAGATGTGCAGAAAAATAGAGAGAGAGAGAGAGAGAGAGAGAGAGAGAGAGAGGGAGAAGAGAACATGGTATTGGGTCTCAAATACCCTTTGTAGCGCCCCCGCCCATGAATGGTGTATTTTCTTTATTAGAATGATACAAATCAAAAAATAAAGACTGAATATTGACTTGCAATGTTCACCTTGATTGAAGCTATCCCCTTGGTTGTCCTGGCCTTTGGAAGCGTCAATCCCTTGTGAATAATGAGATAATGGACCGAATTCATGGGGCTAAGCTTTTTAAATGCTGAACATTCCTCATCACACGAGACTAGGTTAAAAGGAATTTGATGCATTTTTTACCATCTTTTTACATTGTACATAACTTGTCTAGCCCTACGTATGAACAAGAGGGTGTCCAGGCTACTCGGCAACCATGCACAAATAGTGCGGGACTACCCTACAACCGATTGGCTGGGTAGAGCCTTGGGCCTTGTTGGCTGCCTTGTCTCAGAGTCCCCAGGGCTAGCCGATAGCTTGTCCAGCCCATGCAAGGGCTGGTGGGCATAGCTTGGGGCCTTCCTGGCCCCTTAGGGTGACTCTAAGTTGTCCCATGCCCACACTGCAAGAGCCTTAGTTCTACTTTGGGGTAGCCCTATGGGCTGGCCCCTTTTCTACATGCAAACCTACATGTACTTCATAAGTATGGCATCTAGTTGCAATCCAAATACACAGATCATCTCATAGCATTCTAGAGAGAGACTTACAATATGGACTGGCACTGCACACCTAACCTTGGATGCATAGAGTGGAACCCTAGTTGACTTGTCCCAGACACTGGGACAAGTTTTCCACTCCAGTTCTTCTTGCACCTTCTTGTTTAGATATGTCTATGTGGCATCCAAGTGTGGGATGCACATGACACCCTACACTAGGGTACACATTGACACACTCGAATGATCATTAGTGTAGCATTTGTGCAAGAGTAACGGAATATTTATTGTACACTGTGACCCCACTGTGAGCCCTCCGGTCCAAGGACAGTTAGGCACGAGCTACGTAGGTCAGTCTCTATGCCTTAGAGGTAAGTCAAGTGTCAGTTTTCTTAACCCACTTGGAGAATTCATCATATAGGTGCATGTAGATGTCAGCCATAGCCATAGATGCATGATTAGGCATTTTTAGGCTCATTTCATATAGAAGGGGCCAGCCCCAAGGCAACCCCAATTTGGGCTAGCACCTTGCAAAGGGTATCCAAACACTTTCCATACACCTAGGGCAGTCGGCTAGCCCTTTGGTGGGCTTAGGTGACAGCCAATCAAGACTGGGTTGGCCAAATGCCTAACCAGCCACTATAACGACTATACCAGCTATAATAAATGATGTACTAGACCTTGTACTTACAGTACGTACTGTACTAGTCCCACTATATTGACTATACTAACCCTTGTACTTGTTGTACCAAACCACTATAATGGTTGTACTAACCCTTGTACTTGTACCAAACTACTATAATGGTTGTACTAACCACCGTGCATGTTGTACTAGCCCTTGTACTTGATGTACCTATTTTACTAGCCATTGTTCTAGTTGTACTAGTCCTTGTACTTCCTGTACCAACCATTATGCCTATTTTACCAACCATTGTACTTGTTATAGTGGCTGAATGGAGAGTTGTACTTGCTATACTGACTATTCCATTCCTTGTACTTGTTGTACCAGCCATTGTACCTACTATACTAGTCATTGTACCTACTATATCAGTTATTATACCTATTATACCAACCATTATACTTGTTGTACTGGCTAAATGGAGAGTTGTACGTAATATACCAGCTCTATTACATGAAGACCTATGGTTTTTAGGAAAGAATCATTACCCACATAGAGGTATATGGTTTATATTGTTGGCTCATCATTTCTATAGCTATGTTGTGGACATGAAGCTAGGTCCTCCACACTCCACCAAGAGCCCCCCACTATAACCTCCAACCACTCCGACCGCCGTCACCATCGGTGCCCTCTGACTGCTCCGATTGCCATCACCACCGGTGCCCTCTGACATCTCCGACCCATCACCATCGGTGCCCTCTGACTGCTCTGACTGCCATCACCACCGGTGCCCTCTGACATCTCGGACCCATCATGGCTAACTCCGATGAGAGGAGTGTTGACCGAAGATGTTATGAGACTCATAGGAAACACTATAAGGTAAGACTAGAAAAGATTATTTATATCTAAAAGATTTACATATAAATAAGGTTTAGGGGATTTCAAATTGGAAATACCTAAAGCAATGGTTATAGGCATTAAGTTCAATGTAAAAGGAATGTAGATGGTGCATAGGGGAAGCCCAGAGGCCATAGAAGTAGGTGCCCCCTTCTAGGGGGAGTTGAGGATGCATTGGATAGTGAAAGGGCCATGCTGCCTAGCCCATTGAAAGGTCAAGGGGCTAAAGTTTGAAGGTCATGCATCACCTAGGCCTATATAACCATGTGTTTAGGGTCCATTTGGGATATGTTTGGGTGGAGAATCAAAGTTCTAGTCTTACAAGTCCTCAAGCTATTGATGCAAAGAGAATTACATTAGTATCAGAGCTAAGTTCTATCTCTTTCATGTTTCCATTGAGATACTCATTGTAATTCTAATCTCTACTCCTTAATCTCTTCTCTATTCATTTCCATAAGCTAATCCTTAATCTGTTCTCTATTCATGAGATCCTCATATTTCTCAAATCTTCTCCATACAAATACTTATTGCTTAATAGATTGGGCATACCTCTTGCCTAATTGATTGAGCATACCTCTTGCCTAATTGATTGAGCATACTTCTTGCCTAATAAATTTGACTTACTTTGGAGATTCTACATGAAGCAAGTGTACATGACAACCTTGAAGAATCATTGAAGCAAATATCAACAAGGAGGAATCAACGGAATTGTTCTTCACATCATTAGAGACAATTCATAAT
Organism: Cibotium barometz; assembly: GCF_041138505.1. Lineage (NCBI taxonomy): Eukaryota > Viridiplantae > Streptophyta > Polypodiopsida > Cyatheales > Cibotiaceae > Cibotium > Cibotium barometz. The sequence continues at coordinate 5,796,579 of NC_141073.1, forward strand.
TACCCAACCAAGTAAGGTCGTTGTGTTGCATCTTTTTTTTCTTTCTAAGAAACTTTACATTTTGCTTATTGTTAGAGTAAATGGCTTCTCAATTTGGGAAGGATGAAAATGGGGAGAAGGGAGAAAACCCAATGTCCTCTTTCCACATGGAAGAGGATATTACAAAAACATATAAAATAGATATGCAAGATTTGTATCTTAATAAGAATGAGGATATAGAGATGAAGGAAATGAAAGAAAAAATATCTAATATAGAGAATAAAGTTGAGAAAATTAAGGGCCTTCTTAGCTCCTTAAAATGAGACACGAAGGATTGGGAGGAAAAGAAATCTCTAAAAATAACATTGATGAGGGAAGGGGAAAAACTCTCGAAATAGGATTTAATGAAACCATAGTTGAAGAGGGTCCTAAAACTAGAGACCAGGGTATGGTATCCAAAGATTTAAATGCACCCACTAAAGATGCGGTCCATATTTCTCTACAAAAATGATAAGATTTGCATCTTTTAAGAAATGTTCGTGATCATAACTGCCCCATTGAAGCTAGCCTATCCTTACAAGGCAAAGCTTATAAGTGGTGAATGAGCTTAGCAAAAGCTAGGTGAGAACCCGATTCTTGGGATTCATTTAAGGAATTATTCTTAAAGGAATATCTTCCTGAAAATGAAGAAGACCGAAATTGGGAGGAGTGGGATAATTGTTATATTATGGAACAAAAGAATTTAAATCTCACCCAATATATTTCTTGCTATAGAGAAATTATCTTAAAGCTTAAGGGAATAGACAATTTTCAAAAAGTAAGAGGCTTCATTAGAGGCCTAAAAAGGGAGTACAAGAAGAAATTTTTCTCCAAAGAGCCAAAAAAACTTAGATGAGGCTATAAATTTGCAAAAACTTTTGACAATACCATAGGTAATGGTAATCTTAAAGAAAATGATTAAAAAACTTCATATAAGCCTTATGAAGAAAATTTTGGCTCTAAAAAAAGAAAGGGTTTTTTCTTTAAAAAGGAAGAATCTTTTAAAAAGAAAAAATCCAATCCTAGTAAGTTTTAAAAAAAGTAAGATTTTGAGAGAGCGGTTAAACAAAAACTTTCTTTCTCTTGCCTTGAGCTGGGACATGATAAAAGGAATTCTCCTAAGTCGTCCCAAGGACAAGAACTTACTCGGAATGGTAATGATAAGCCTAAAGGAATGCACACTTGAATTATTTTCATTGGGGAAGGCACTTTTGAGAAGCTATTTGCATAGTACACTAAAATTGGAGCATAAACAAAAATTCATTACATTGCAAGGAGAGCACAATGTACCATCTTCTCCTTTGATATGTAATATTGCTCCAAAAGCTTCATCAAGATAATGGAATAGAAAAAATGTTTTTCTGTTATGTAATGTCTTAGTTTAAAAACCATTGTGAAAATTTTGATTCAAGTATTTGTGAAGTAGTTAATTCTTCTTTAAACAATTTATTAGAAGAATTTAAAGATGTTTTTCTAGAAACCTTACCAAAAGGTTTACCTCGGATAGAGGAATAGATCATCCCATAGAAGTTTTAAATAGAAGTTTTAAAGGATTTAAAGCTAATTAATAAATCATCTTATAGAATAAGTTTGACAGAAACAAAGAAGTTGGCTGAATATTTAGAACAAGGCTTTATTAGGCCAAGTAAGCCTCTCTACATTTCACCAATATTATTGGTGAAGAAAAAAGATGCATAAATATGCGCTTGTGCATATATTATTGTGGATTTTATTCAATCATAATAAAAAATAAAGTTCATATTTCTAGGATAGATGAGTTATTTGATTAATTCAAAGGTGCTAAATATTTTAGTAAGATAGATTTAAATTCTGGATATCACCAAGTAAAAGTTTGAATTGAACATGTGCTAAAAACAACATTTAGGACATCTTTTGGAAAATTTGAGTTTTTAGTTATGCCTTTTGGTCTAGCCAATGCTCTCGCTACTTCTATATTTTTGAAAATCTGTGGTGGTTTTTATTGATGATATATTATTCTTTAGTTAAAATGAACAAGAACATATTGAGCAGCTTAGAAAAGTATTTCAATTATAGAGGAAAAACAAATTATTTGTCAAAAAATCTTAATTATTTAAAAGTAAAAGTTGAAAAAAGCTCAAAGTAATTATTCAACTTATGAAAAAGAACTATTTTCAATTATGCATGCTTTTTTAAGGTAGCGTCATTATTTGTATAGTGTCAATTTGGAAGTATTGTCTACCCATGAAAGTCTTAAATGGTTAAGTACTCAAAAGGAGTTAAAAGGTAGAAAGGCTAGATGGGCTGAAATCCTACAAGAGTTTGATTTTCAAATCAGATGTAGAAAAATAAAATTTAAGGTCATGGGACAGGTGCTCTAAGTTGAGCACTCATGATAAATGAGTTGAGATTTACTCAACTAGAAAGTGAGTTGCTGGCTCACTTGAAAGAAAAATGTGTTGATGACCCTAGCTATCAAGTAGTTTAGAATCACTTGATTAAAAGAGAGAACTCTCAAATAGGAAAATGCAGCTGCTGCTAGTGATAAAAGGGTATCACTTAAAAAGATTGTGGTATTGAAGTGTAACAAAAAAGAAGTTATTTCCTAGATCCAAATTCAAGGACATCCAAACTTTTAAAAAGATAGGGTCTAATGTTAATGGTTGTCTGGTTACTCAAGATACTTGGGAGCAACTAGGTGGAATGGGACACCTAGTGATGTATGCTATGCCAATGTACGAGTAATCAAAAGGAGTTGAACGAGAAAGGTTGAGATTGTCTCCTCCAAAATAATTTCTCAATTAGAAGTAAAAGGAATTGGCAAAGGGAGTAAATGGTTACTTTACTCTTCATTGCTTATGGTATGCAAGGTCGGTCAACTAGAATGTAAGGTACTAAAAGGTAATAGAAAAATCTTATTTGGGAATTGTGTCTCACAAAAAGGAGGTTATCCATAAGATTGGTTCTAGTTAGTGTATAAAAGTGTGCACTAGGAAAATGGTTGATGTGGTAACTAGGTAAAGCTTCTGAGTGATCATGACACTCAAGAAGTAAAAAAGAGCAATTGAAAGTCATTAACTGCATACAAGCCTCTGATCAAGGATGTATGCAAAGTTGGTAGACATAATCATATTGGTTTTTCCTTATGTTTAGCATCAACCAAAAAAAATATTCATCTTAAAAGAAGATGTTAAAGCCAACCTCATTGTTATAAGGGTAGCATAAAGTTCAACACCATGTCAAATCTGTATGGTGTAATGACACTTACATGGATAGTAGGTGTTTTTAAAACAAAAAGATACTCTCTCGTAGAAAGGGAGTTTAAGAACACATGAACCAGGAGGTAATATTCCTCTACTAAGGGAAGTGTTTCTATAATTCAAATCCTAATAGAAGAGAACTTGTTCTAAGTTGAGTGGCTACACTAAAGAAAAGGTTTCCTAAGTTTTTTCGAGGACGAAAAAAATTCTTTTAAGGGGGAGGAAATGTTATGATGCTGACAGGAAAAACTATAAGGTAACACTAGAAAAGATTATTTATATGGAAAAAGTTTGCATATAAATAAGGTTTAGGGGATTTAAAATTAGAAATACCTAAAGCAATGTTTAATAGGCATTAAGGTCAATGTAAAAGGGATGTAGATGGTACATAAGGGAAGACCAAAGGCCACAAAAGTAGATGCCCCATTCTAGGGAGAGAGTTGAGGAGGCATTGGGTAGTGGAAGAGCCATGCCTAGCCATTGAAAGGTCAAGGGGCTGAAGTTGGAAGGTCATGCATCACCTAGACCTATATAACCATGTGTTTAGGGTCCATTTGGGATATGGTTGGGTGGAGAATCAAAGTTCTAGTCTTATAAGCCCTCAAGCTATTGATGCAAAGGAGCATTACAGAAGACTAGAGCTTCTGGAGGTAATTCACTCCTTCGTTCTCCTCTTTGAACTAGTCATTATAGGGTTCTTCCTTATTCTCTTACTCTTCCCTTAGCACCTTCCTCTTCTTACCCTATGGCAGCTCCAGCAAGGCTAGCCGTAAGGCTGGAGCCATTGGCTACTATCCTTAACCGTGTGCAAGTTAAACTACCAACCTTCAAAGGTGCCATCATTGAAGATGCAAAAGACCATGTGTGGCGGTTCCATACTATATATGACTTAAGAGGGCTCAACCAAGATGATACACACTTAGTCTTGTTCCCAACAACACTGGAAGAAAGTGCAGACTAGTGGTATAATCAATTTCCCACCAACCACTTCCCACATTGGCTACAGTTCTTGGCTACCTTTCAGCCTAGGAACTACTTTGACCTCATTACTCAAGAGATCACCCAACTCTCCATGAAGGTGGGGGAGTCAACAACTTGGTCACAAGAGCTAGAGTTTTGGTCGCTCGGCTATCCCAAGATCCTGGAAACTACATGCTGCAATAGTGGGTGCTTCGCACACTCCCTACTCAAATGGCTTGAAGATGAGAGAGACCTTTCCACCCCAAGGCGCCCTCCCCAAGACTTTCAAGATAGAGCTACACAACTCGAGAATGCTCGCCTCATGGCAGAGCATAGTACCTCTTGGTCCCCACTTATCCCTCGCATGTCTTTGGCTCCTCCAACGGTTCCTCTAGCCCCGGTAGTAGCTTCTACATCTGCTTCCATGGATGAGCTAGTCAAGCTCAAGAAGGAGCTTAAAGATTTCAAAAGTTCACTGTAAGAGGATGCGATCATGGCAGCACTAAGGAAGAAGATTGAGCTAGCTCAAGGCCAAAGATCCCAAGACGAGTCCATGGTGCCCGGTATATAGTTCCCAAGTCCATCTTCCAAGTGATTGTCCCACCAAGAAATATTGCTCATTTTGCTCAAAGGAAGGCAAGCCATGAGGACAAGGATTGTTACTACCTGAAGGGACTCCGACTTATGCAACAACAACTTAAGCAAGGTGCCACCCCAACCAGTAGTGCTTCAACTTCCACTTATGTCCCTAACCACCAACCAAACTCAACACCCTTCTTTGAACCATCAATCAGCAGGAATAGCTACCCACCAATCCCAAGCTTATATTAACCTTGTCACCAGTGGCCCGTCCTAATTAGCTTCCCCACATACACTTCCCTCCCCTGTGGCTACTTATGTACCAAGCCCTCAACTTTTCCAAGCCACATCATCTCATCCCAATGCAACCCTAACATACAACCCCCTACCTATGCAAATCCCATATCAAGCAGGCAGTCTCTCAACCTATCAGCAGCACCTCCCAAACGTGCCAATCCCACAAACACCCCAAGCTTATCAAAATCCAACCCTGGTGGTTTATGTGGCGGCTCCTCTAGTACCTCTAGCCAGTAACAACATGTATGGGTGTCCCGGCCTAACCAAATGTTCCCCAATCTCCGTACTCCCAACCACCCCACCCAACCCCATATATCCTACCATTTTGGGGGGAGAAGGTCGCTTTGAAAGGGCAAGATTCTGCGGTGAACGCATTGACGTTGAGTCGTGATTGTATACACCTCTATTCTGGCGGGTCTGATGGGCGGATCCTGGCGTGGAGGAGAAGCTCGAAATGGCCACACAAGGCGGCAGATCACTTCATGGAAGTGCAGGAGACGCTGCAGGGCGGCCACTCCCGGGCGGTCCTCTGCTTGGACATGCACCCCGATGAGTCCCTCCTCATAAGCGGCTCTGCTGATAACACCCTCCGCGTGTGGAGGCGGCCACCGCGGCTGCTGGCGGCCTGCCACACGAACCACACATGCATGGCTGTGCTGAGCGGACACACCGGGCCCGTGAGGAGCGTGAGGATATCGATTGTGCAGGAGCTGCAAGGCGTGGGCGCGGGTGTGGTGTACTCGGGCAGCCTGGATGGTTGCATCAAGATGTGGATGCTCTCCGTCACAGGAGAAGAAGAGGAGAAGGAGCAATTTGGTAAAGTGTCTAGCCGGAGTCCCTACTCGACAAATAGTTTTTAGGTTTTCAACAATTATATTATACACCAAGTTTAAATTGCAAGGAAAACAATAATGTGAGATTGGCCTTAGAGATAGTGGAGGAGTTTGCCAATGCCTTTGGTTCTAAATGCAACATTCTGAAATCCAGAATTATAAGTTTGACTGAGGATAATGATTTTGATCTTCAAAGGTGGGTCTGTGAGGTGGTGCAGAAGGGTCAAATTGTCAGACTACTTGGTATACCTTTTGGTATTGGGGTTACTAATAAACAATAAGTAATGTGGGCTATTAATAGGTTTTTGGACAAATTGAAAAAGTGAGAAGGCATCAGAGTCCCCTTTCACAGTAGGGTTCATATTTGCAATACAATAATGAATGCATATGTTATGTTTTTATGCCCGGTGTTAAACATTGGGAAGTGCCACTAGAAGAAAATCATTGGCCCTATTAGAGATTTTCTGTAGAGAAATGGTAATGGAAAAAAAAAGTCTCTACTTGGCTTACATGGGATAAACTTTCAGTTCCTAAAAAGGAAGGGGGCATTGGCATTATTCACATGCCCACTAATTGTACTGCGAGAAAGACTCTGATGCTTCCTAGATTTTTATTTCAGAATATCACTTGGGCTCTAATGATGAGGGAACTGGTGGAGCTTGCTAATGTTATGGCTAAAGGCGCGAATGGGGAAACCTAAACTTGAAGGATAAACTCTTCTCATGTGCCCCTCTTAAAATCACATGCTCAGATCTTTGCAAAATGCTATGCAAATGTTGGAAGGACAATTCGGGTTTCATGGTCTAGGATGGAGGAGGCAGAGTAACAGGCAATTCCATGCTCACTTTGGGTATATGTTGGACTCATAAGTTTAATACCCCTTTAGTCTTACTACTTGATCATCTGTTGCCAAGAGTCTCAACAATAAAGGCATTAGGCACCTGGTTGACTGTTGGGATAGGGATCTGGTAGGGTGGAAAGATGTGAACCAGTTATCTGTGGAATTACAGCTAGTTAGGAGGGAAAGATGTGTTCAGTTATCTGTGGAATTACAGCTAGTTAGGAGGGAAAGAGATGTAATGGCATACAGAGAAATAACATAGGAGGTATATAATTCAATTTCCTCATAATTGTAAGGATCTTCCCCTTTCATACAATAATTTGAGTGTTCCCTCTAGTCTCATTCCCTCTTGAAACATTTCGTGATGAGTGTATATGGGCATGTTATTAGTTAGAGTTCGGTAAGAAAATGATATTCCCTAGGTCTTGGAGTCTCTTCTTTCTCCTCTCTACTTTCTTTTGGCGAGTCTAGGGATTGCGGGTGTGTGGCTTGGAGCTTTTGTGAACGCCTCAGTCTCATTAATCCACCGCATACACTACTTATGATGTATGCATCATCCTCGAGCATGGAGCAGCCTCGAGAATGCACTACTTCTATAATATCTTACTGGGAAATGGCCATGTGGTAGCTATTTAGCATAGCCATGTGGCAGCTCCTTAGTTCCTCATTAGATCCACGATCTACCACACAACAACTTCTCAGCTCATAATTATGAGAGGGAGTGGCAAGTGCAAGCCTGATGAGTGATGTGTGAGAAAGGGGTAGTAAGACTGCATGCTTGCTTCTCATCAGATCTGCGATCCGCCATTAGGAATTTTTTTGGACCCAAAGAGGGTCTCTTGGATTAACTTTTTATTAGGAATGGACCAATAGGAAGAGGGCTGGGTGCACATTTTTGACTTCTTTGACCCTCAGGGGACCTAGGCTTTGGTTTGCTAATGGGGCCTAATTACTACTCTTGTCCCCCTACCTCTTGGGCCCCAAATTAGAGGTCTCCCCACCTAGAATTGCGCAGATTAAAAACCCCCAAAATTGAAATTTTTTAAATTTTTTCCAAAGTGTGTTTTCCCTCTCAAACTTCCCTCCAACATACTCTAGGTTTGGAAAGCTCATTTTGAACCTTTTTCTTCCTCTTCTAAGCTCTCCATTACTGCAGAAACTCCATACCTCTCAAGCTCTCCCTCCTTGTCAAGATCCCGCAGTCTTAAGCTCCCTCTCCCTCTTTCTTCCTTTTCTAAGCTCTCCATTGCTGCAGAAACTCCATCCCTCTCAAGCTCTCCCTTCTTCTCAAGCTCCCTCCCTCTCAATCTCCCTCTCTTTCTCTCTCAAGCTCCCTCCCTCTCCATTGCTACAGAAACTCTATCCCTCTTTAGTCTACTCTAGGTTCAGGAAGCCTATTCTCAAACTCTAACCCTCTTTTAAGCTTTCCATTGCTGCACTGAAAACCCTGAACTTTCTCTCCTCTCCACTCCTCTGTTGTAAAACAAGCTTTTCTTTTCCCTTCTTCTCTTTTCTTACCACCATGGCCTCTTCCAGTAATGTGAGAAGACCTAGGGAGAAGGTGGAAGAGCTTGTGCTGCATAACATAAGAGATGAGAATGGAGTTTAGGCTCCAACAAGATTCAGGGTTGGGGCTTGGGTCTACATGCAGCCAAGCTCTAAGGGACCACATCGAGTGCGTCAACTAGGGAATATGCTACATCATTGGAAGGGACGGCTACAAGGCTTCAAGCATACTATAGAACAATATCTTTTTCTTTTCTCACTTATATTTTGTAGATAAAAAACCAGGTTTATTTGGCAAGCTAGAAGAGATCCCCAACCCCCCTCTTAACAATCCCGAATGGCCCAAACCTGATGCTTGGACCATCTTATGCTTAAAGTTTAAGATGGTAAGTGATATGAAGACATCACTCAAGTTTTCAAAGGCATCTAGGTCAGTACGGATAAATTGGTTTTTTCCTTTACATGTTTTTGTGCACATGTTCAATTCCATGCCAATGCACCAAACAAAAATAATGTATATTTGTAAGGAGGTACGGTCTGACCTCATTCAAGGATTACTAGGAGAGGGTTGGGAGGTTAATGAGGGGTCACATCAAGGTGATATGTACAAGTGCAATGTAGTAGATTCTACAGTGTCTCTCAAGTCTTGAGAAGGCACGCTCTATTTTGTACATGCGTCTGCACTACCAAAGATGGATGCAAAAGCACGGGACATGGATCCCACTTCAAGCCTCAAAAGAAGAAATTATGCCTATTGAGGTAGCTGTGATGATGCAAAATGGATGGATTGAGCGAGTGGCAGCAAGAAAGCATTGGAGCCTAGTAGACCTGCATCAACACTTTAGCATCATGGGCTTTGACAATGTGGAAGAGTCAAGTTTCAAGTTGATGAGAAGAAAGGTATATCTGATTCCACTACATGCTAGAATTAACCCTTACACTTTCTGGTTATTGTGCCACTTTCTATATTTTTACAGATTGGGAAGCGTAAGGGGGGGACAACCATGGTCTCAGAATCATGGCAAATGGGGGACCTTGAATTTTCAGTAGCAGCAAGGTGCATAGCCCTACCAACACATAGTAGGCATGTGGAAGAGCTTGAAGATGAACTGGGTACAGCCCTACCAACACATAGTAGGCATGTGGAAGAGCTTGAAGATGAACTGGGTATATGGGAAAATAGCCTCTGTTTTAATGCACATGAGGGGCAAGAGTTTCAGGATCGAGGTGAAGGCAATGACAAGCTTTCAAGTCAACAAGGAGATGGAGATCAACATGAAGTAAATGTCACAAGACGGGCAAAAAATGAAGACATTATAACAATTTTAGATTAGATGACATGCTTGTAATTTTATAGCAGGCTCTTTTTTAACCAATCTTTATTTAATTAAAATTTAATATTTTTACAAAATGTAATTTTTTTGTCTAGTGGTCTAGTGTGAAAAGGCCAAACTTTAAATTTTAACTATAAATAGCCAAAGGTGCCTTCTTTCTCATTTTCACGCGATAGAAACCAAGCACGAGCTCACACTATCTCTTTGCATTCACATGGCTACCCACTTTGACAACTTCTGTGAGTTCCTCTCCACCACCTCGTGCATGGCAAGAGTGAGCTCTTTGTCATGTTCTCTCGTGAAGTCGACTTTGAAAAGTCGCTTGCCCTTGCGTCCCAACATTATGAGACGCAGATTGCATACATGGAGCAATACTTGGCTCCCCACTCCATCTCCTTTCCCCATTGCCCCAATGATCAATGGGTGCCTGTTGAGCTGCTTAAGTAAATTCAACAATATGCCCACCCCTACATCCAGCGCCTTGAACGCTTCATCGACATCTGCATCCCCGTAGTAGGAGCTTAGTGTACCTTCAATAAGTAGGAGGTGAAGAGGTTGGGGAAGGGCAATTTAGGAACTAGGTTCCTCTCGTGGCTCGCCACTTTTGCGTTCCTCATCAGCGCGATGAGGATTCGGATGAGGAGGTAGAGATGCCTACATTGCAATTGGTAGGGTATTTGAGGGATGACAAGGAAGTGAAGGCAGTAGGAGCGAGTGCTGGTGTGTAGAAAAGCAGCTTGCATCAGAGCACTTTCCAGATGGTGCATAATCTGCAGCTGAACATCCCACTGTAGTAGAAGATGCGGGGCCATCTTCCCCACACGAGGAGAGCAAGGTGCTGCCAGAGCTTGAGATCAATCTCTTGAGAACCATTGTGGTGGAAGGTGAAGAATACTTATTTTTTCATGACCTTGAAAAGGCAGCTGGCTTGAGAATGGATGAATGCTTGGGCATTATATGCATGCGATGTGAGGTGGACCTTGATACGTCTAACCTCGGTCCTCACCTAGATAGTGGTATATTACCCCTTGGAGAATCTATCGTGGAGAATCTATCGCAGAGATGGTTGCTTTGGTCAAGGAAATTGTGGTTGAGACCGTGGAGCAAGCCCTAGTTCCAGAGGAGGAATTCACAACCTTACAAGATAAGCTAGAGGTTGAAAAGGATACCCTTGCTTGCTACTGGAGTGATGGAGGAGACCAAAGCACCAAAAAAGAATGAAGGTAAGTCCTCGATTGACCTCTCCGCCCCCACCAGCACTTTGGCAAAAGAAGACATTGAGCAAGAGGTAATAATCGACCTTTTACAACTTAGAAACATTTGTAATTATGTATAGGAAAATATTTTGATTTTTCCTTTGATTGCTGAGGGTGGTTGAAATTTCTGAGAGCAGAGACCAGGCCAAGGTCCATGGACATGATGCTGCGTTGGCGCACTATCTTGGTTGACTTCCTGTGGATGGCATTGCCATTATTCACCACAGGGACTACACCCCTCAATCTGCCTTCACTCTCTTCTTTTTGAAAGCCCTCTCTAAGGTGCTCTGTGTAGCCTCTATGGCATAGAGCACCAAATGTATAGTTTTGATTAAAAAATCCCTTGCCTTCGATGTTTTCGGTTCTGGATTTAGGGGTAAGCTTCTTGCTCGTATAGGTATAGCCAAAAGCATAGGCATAGAGGATCCTCAAGAAATAGCCCAATCACTCCTTGAGCATACTCTGCCCAATAACAAGAGAAGGAAGCTCAATATTGTAAGAAAGCTTTTGTAAAGATGATGTATCACTTCTTATTATGAATACAATACAATTTTTGCAAACTTATTTTCATCAAGTATATCAATTTTTTTTCTAGTTTGTACCATCAATGTTTTTGTGAATGCATCATAAATGACCCTGGGAGCTTGGGGGAGCAGTGCCAGAACAGTGCGAATTTTGAGCCTGCACCGCTGCTGTAGAGCCCAAATACGCACTGTTTTTGGCATAGCTTCCCCAGCCCTTCAGGAGCAATTCTGATGCATTAGATGACAAATAATGTATTTTTACACATGATTAAAGGTATTTTTATCTTGTAAATTACTATTTTTCATATCAATGTACTCAACTTCATATGCATCAGAAATGATTCTGAGTGGCTGGGGGAGCAGTGCCAGAACAGTGCGAATTTTGAGCCTGCACTGCTGCTGTAGAGCCCAAATTCGCACTGTTCTGACATAGCTTCCCCAACCCTCTAGAAGCAATTCTGATGCATTGGATGAGAAATAATGTATTTTTACACATGATTAAAGGTATTTTTATCTTGTAAATTACTATTTTTTATAATTAATGTACTCAACTTCATTATAAATGCATCAGCAGTGCTAGAACAGTGCGAATTTTGAGCCTGCACCATCGCTGGCAGAGCCTAAATTTACACTATTCTGGTATAGCTTTCCTAGTCCTCCAAGAGCAATTCTGATGCATTGGATGACAAACAATGTAATTTTACATATGATTAAAGCTGTTTTTATCTTATAAATAATTGTTTCTCACAATTAGTGTACTTAACTTCATGATCCTTGAGTGGCTAGGAGAGCAATGCCAGAACAATGCAAATTTTGAGCCTACATCGTCGCTGCAGAGCATGAATTCGCACTGTTTTGGCATAGCTTTCCCAATCCTCCAGGAGCAATTCTGATGCAGTGGATGATAAATACTATATTTTTACACATGATTAAAGGTGTTTTTATCTTGTAAACTACTATTTCTCACAATTAGTGTGCTCAACTTCATTATAAATACATCAGAAATGATACTGAGTGGCTAGGGGAGAAGTGCCAGAACAGTGTGAATTTTGAGCCTACATCACCGTTGTAGAGGCCAAATTCGCACTGTTCTGGCGGCACAGCTTCCTCAGTCCTCCAGGAGCAATTCTGATGCCTTGGGTAAAAAACTGGCACATGATAGACACTCCATGTTAAACAAACATGATGACACCAAGACATTGTAAGAGAAACTTAAAATTTTAATTATCAGAAGGTTACAAATGAAAGCCAGATAGGCTTGTTACAAAGGGGGGCTTGAAACAAAAGGGTTGTTTCAAAAAAAAGGTTAACATCTAAGATCTCTAGATCGTGTCTCGCTCGCCTCGAATGCGCCGAGCTAGTTGCATGTCCTTGGCAGATATGGTAATCCTCTTTGCATGTATTGCAAGGAGGTTGGTGTCTTCAAAAAGCCCAACAAGGTAAGCCTCGGAGGCTTCTTGCAATGCTTCAAGGGCAATCCCCTGCACACGGAACTCTGTTCTATATCGTTGGAGAATCTCCTTCATTGTGCGAGTGAAAGGGGCTCTTCTTATCAGCAACTCAGTGTTCCTCTGATAAAATTTGATTTTTTGTAGAGCCCTATGCCCTTGGCGCATCCTTCTCCTTGGAGCTCTCTGTGTTGTGTTAGTGCGTTGGCGAGGTTGGGACTTCCTTGGCTTGAAGAACTTGACATTTCTACGCTTGCGTGCACTTGCAGGAACCTCCTCTTAGTCTCTGTAACGTCCCTCCCAAGCCATGTATGTATGTGTCTCTTTTAATATAGATTTCAATAAGAAAAGAGAGTGTAATTAGAAAGAGTGAGACAATAAGGCTGGAAACATTAGAAAAGTGTTATAATAAAAATATTAGGTCCAAAAATCCTAAAAGAAATAAGAACATAAGAATAGTTCTATTAAGAGATAAGTATCCCCAAAAATAGAATTTCGATTTTAGGTGATAAGAGGTCATATTTAGAGTACTTTTACACATTTAGAGTCCATGCATACTAAAAATATGGAAAAACAACGCGTTTCTAAAGATGGTGCGTTTGCGGCTATATACAGACGTTTTTGCCTATTCTGCCAACGCTGGCTTGTAGACCAAATGCCTTCCCGTTCTTTTGACTGGTTATATGACCATATTCTGAGTTATTATCAGAGAGTTATGGCCAAAATAGTTTGCTGTTTCTGTCAGAGTCTCTACATAGAGAAAACTGTGAGAAGGCAGCAAGTAGCCTCAAAGTAATCCTAGAGTTGAGATGCATATATCCCTTCATTCTTATCTAATATATTAGAAAAGAAGCTTAGATTTCTATATTCTTTCGGAGGAAGAGACCAAAACTCCATAGCTTTTCTTTTAGAGAAAGAATACTATGCTGTAGACCTGTAGAAGAGGGCTATTTTGCCATAGATCTTAGATTTCTATAGTCTTTCGGAGGAAGAGACCAAAACTCCATAGCTTTTCTTTTAGAGAAAGAATACTATGCTGTAGACCTGTAGAAGAGGGCTATTTTGCCATAGATCTTAGAAAGAGAGAAGAATCACAGTATGAGTAAGAGGAGATAAATCTTGGAGATTATTGGATGATTTCAATCAAAGGACAAGGTATTAGAAGACTCTATTCTCATATGTCAAGTTCTAAAGCTCTTGTTAACAAGCAAGGACAACGAGATAAACGATAAATTTCTATAAGGTATATACATATTTTGTTTTTTTTAATTTACATATCATTCTTAGGGGTTGAGGTATGGCCCCGGCTTCTCTATTGATTGTTACAGTGATCTATTTAATTGATTTACCATTTAAAGTTTGTATTCTTTTAAGCAATAGCATATGCCTTAATAAAGAATGTCTTATCGCAATCTCAAGTTGAAATGCTAAAATCTTTGTGAAAAAGATTGTTTTCTTAAAGAAGGTGACATGGATCCTAGTCATATGGTTTAGTGAGTAAATGGATTGTTATCTTGGTTAAATTAAGGTACAGGTACAACTTCTCCCTGCCTTGACGCTGCCCCGTTCTTGTGCTTGTATAGCCGGACGGCGGAGACGTTAGTAAGGCCCGGAGTTGGCCCATGGTATCCCTCATACCATTGGGATAATGAGGTTTGCCGATTGAGGCGAGTGATTATGATGCTGCCTAGTTCTGAGGGCCCAGGCTAGTGCGGTGAATTAGCCCACCCTAGTGCACAGACATCCCTCTGAGGGGCGGGAGGATCGAGCGATGGAGCCTGAGAGGGCGACAGGCCGGCTTGAGTCCTCGCCAGCGGTCGACGATGAGGTGTATGGTCCCGTAGGGTTTTGCCCAGCATGTAGAGGCTGGAAGGCCGAATTCTAGATCATCGGCGGTATAAAGGAAAAGAATAAGAGAGCCACTTTGGCTTATATGAAATTGATTCATGTTTAACTTTGTTTTTATAAATCTTGTCTTTGGTATGATTGTATTGTAGAAAAAGGCTGTTTTAACAAACCTTGTGAAAAGGGTCTTAATTAAGGAACATGTTTGTTTATGTCAAACAGTGTGGTAGGATTAATTAGAAAACAAATTGACGCGTGAGTAGGGTGGAAAGTGGGAGGATGGAATGCCCCGATGGCACCATCCTATGGACGGGTGGACCCGATTAGTCGGGTAGCTTTCCAACATATTAAGTGAAAGCCCTACGTTAGATAAATAGGTTCTCGGGTAACTCTATTCTAGAAGACTAGGCCAGCGCGGCGGCTGTGCCTTGCATGGGTGAGGAAAAAAGCGTTGCCTCTAGAAATCAAGTCTTGTAGTTGCCCAATTTATGTGATCAATTACCCTATGGGTGATTTGATTTTAGAAGACCACGCTCCCCCTGCGGGATAGAACTAGGTCTTACCTATGAATCGTATCCTTGAATCTCTATATGGTCAAGGTGTCGATGAGTAGGAAATTTTCTCTAAGATAAGACTTAGCGGACTATCTTAAGTGTTCCCCCTATTTTTGGGAAGGGGGGAACCTTACAGTCTCTCTCATAGTCTGAATCCTCCTCCTCCTGTTGCTGTGGTACCTGTGTATCAAGTTCCTCCCGGGTAGGTAGGGGACCCTGTCCTGGTAGTAGGGTCTTGCCACCTATGGTGCTGCGCATTTCACCAACCCATTCAAACTGCTCATCATCGGCCTCTCTGTCTTGATCTCTGGGGTGGCTGGATTGTGGGGTCTTCTTCACACGCTTGCTCCCACTACTAGAAGGGCTTACATGTGTGTGCGTTGGTGTTGCTGTGGGAGGAGGGTTGGACTCTGGTAATCCCATTGGGCATGTCCTAGAATCCAAGGGGTCACTCTCTTCCGTGGTGTCGCCAGTATTATGTGGTCGCTCGTTGGGTGCCTTGCACTGTGTTTTGTGAAGGCATGGTAACACGTGCAGTGTTCTTGGTGCATGCCATATCCATGTATGACTATGCTAACGTGGTGATGTGTTGGTGTCCTTACGTGGGTGCCTACGTAGATCTTGAGCTCAAGCTCTCTAAAAAAGTGAAATGAAAATGAAGTGAGAGAAGAAACTATTAATAGTTTTTTTTAAGGGTAAAAAAAACCTAACTAAACTTATTTTCTTAGCCTTATTACATCTATATTTATGCTGGTGCATGCACAACCCATTGCCTCCCTTGTCTCCTCATTCGTGCGGCAAGCCAAGCACCATGCCTATGGGGAGCATTGGTCTGTAACCATTCAAGCCGAGCATGACTTTTTGCAGCCTTGCATGCCTCTTGCGCAAGCTTAGATTGTTGGGCCCACTCCCTAACCAATACCCTTCTAAAGGTTGTGCGATAAAACCAATTGAACATCTCTTGTAGATAGTTTGTACGTGTTCCTCTTGCAGAAGCTCCACCTCCATGTCTTGTATTTTTTAAATAAACCCCTCTTGCTTTATAATGTGATTTCTCCATCCCTTGGGTACCCCACATGTCGAGCGATCCATACTTGTTTCATGAAATACACACCATGCGCATAAACTATGTGCTGTACACATGACAATAGAATTTAATTAGAAAAAGTCAAGGTTAAAACACCAGTTTATTTTTTTACTGTACAACTTACCATATAGTGTGTTACTTTACTCTCTCCCCAAGCACCTAGCACACTTTTGGAATTCTATGATATGTTGTTGGAATCATGCTCGTTCTTGGGCAGTTGTGCTACTTTGATTCATAATGCGAACCATGTTATTGAAATTTATCCAGAGCTGTTTGCGCATATTTACAAGATCTGGCATTGGACCATCTACATTTGTGGTGATTGCACACAGATCTCTCCAGAGTCCCCAAGTCTTCTTTGAATTCTCTATGTTTGCTGGCTTCTCCAAAAATCTCCTTGCCTTTGATCCAGTCATGGAGACCTTTTGAGCAACCTCGTATAACATACCAAAGGCCTGCTTATTCACTTCAATTTTCACGTTTCTGCCATGGCAGCCCAGAGAATTCAAAAGATACTCTAATTTACCAAGGGCTGCAACTTTCTTCTCTTGTGCAGGCATTGTGAATGCATAATCGATATGGCACTTAAGCAATCGATCACATGAATGCATGAAGTGTGCAAAAGTGAATATTCTTTAGTGGAAAATTAATGATGGGGCTCCAATTTGAATTCCTGTTTGGTTCTCCTAGCATATCAGGAGACATGACACCTTCCACCCACATCTTGCATTTGGTTGTTCCTCATCTTTATCATCAGTTGACTCGGTTGGATCTACTGCATCTTCTTGTTGCTTCTTCCCTTTCTTGGGACCTTTTGAGGCATCCTTCCCAACATAACCAACCTTTTGTATACCTTTTCCATTTGTCTTTTTCTGCCTAGGAATATCAATCCGAGCATTGCAGTATTATGGACAAGGCTATCTTGATGTCGCGCCTTGAGCACAACCCATCATGCATTTAATTATCTTCAATCTCCCCCAAGATGGCAATCCACCTTGAACTTTCCTATGTTTTCTACATCTAAAAGTTGACCATCAATTTGCTTTTTGATTACCTCTCTTATCCAAGGAGTCCTTTCAAACACCCATGTCAATATCTCATGTGTCTCCTTCAGTACCTCGAATGCACCAAGCCACCAGAACTCTTTCTCAGATTGCACACTAAAACTTGGTTTGGTAGTCTTTTCCCATGCACATATCATGGCCTCATTCATGAGCGTAATGCTCATACGTTCCAGCTTCCGACCTTTCACAATTTGGCACTCATCTAGCTTGAGCACAAATAAAAGTGTGCTCCCCAAAACTGTAAATAAATGGTAATTTACAATATTCAAAATAAAATAATCATCTTCATTTTCTACTGAAAAACATGAATAGTAGCAATTGCAAGTTCTCACCTTCTCGGCGAAAAGACCATAGAACTTCACCATAGCTTGTTGTAGTCTCTCAATATGAACAAAGATGTTATTGTAAACATCATAGTGAAATTCTATATTTGTTTTCTTGATTTTCTTTCTGCTCGACCCTGTGTCTAATGTTAGTGTGCCCTCAATGTGATAAAACTTTCCTATAGCCCGCTGCACATCGTCATTATTGATACGCTTGACATTGTGAATCACCTTGAGTGTAGGAAATAAAGTGCCAGTGATTCCTTGTCTTAGAAATGCATCTTTTACAACATGACGGATTGCTTGGTACCCTTTGATGTTGATTCCAGCGGCATCACAAGCATGTTGAATTAATGAAGAATCGATGGAGGTGGTAATCTCACTCACCACATTGCTGACACAACAGCTTGGCATATTTTAGGATGATGAGGGTCAGTAATAATTGAGAGAATATCCTTGGTATTCAGAATGGCTTTGACCAAATCCTTCCATCCCTCTTCATTAGAACCACACACCTTTTGCAGAAAATTCCTGGCAAAACACAAATCATGACTATTTTGTTTGAATCACTGAGTGTATAATGAAAGTTTAAATCACTGAAAGTTTATGTTACTTTTTGTACGAATCCTTTTCTTCCGTGCTCCACCTTTAAACGCAAGATATTCTATACCAGCAGCCAATGTCTTTTTGTGTTCACGAGCACCATTTGGCGTTGCTTTGAGTCGTTTGATCTTTGCTTCCTTCTCCACATTCTCTGCGAGGATCTCTTTCATTTTATCTGATGATGTTGTAAGTCCTTCTTGACATTGTAAAAGGCTGAATTGTGATGCTTGCAATTGAGATTGGAGAATCTGGGTTTGCCAAGCTCCACTTGTAGTCAATCTTCTGCAGTATCCTAACAAGCCAAGCTCTCCTTCACCAACAAATTGCATGAAAGATGATAAATTATGGAAAGGAGAGTTTGCTCTTAATAGAGGGTCAACAGGATAGAGATGCCCATCAACCCAAAGATCTACATTTTTCTCCTTAGCTATCCTGTAAGATCCCTCTGCGCCCCTCCGCGCGAGGCACGGTTTCTCACTCGGGGCCTCGCCCTTGAATGTCCGGGCACGAGACTAAGCTAGTGGTCACTCCAAAAAAACGAAACCGGGAAAAATTCCCATGCCCGGAAAGCAGGGACGATTCCACCTTTATGATTTTTTTTAAATAAATTTTTTTTCTAAAGTGAACAATTCTACGCTATCCTTCAACTGAATAAATCAGATAGAAGGAAACTATCACTAATATAATTTGATCATTTTAGTAAATTCAACGCTTTTTTCCAGATCAAGGTCAGGCAGCACAGCCGTTGATCCACTTATTTGAAAAATTTATCAGGGAATTGTCTAACTATTCGAATCTTAGCGTAATTCTAATATTTTTCAGTTTGATTATTAAAACTCCACTGATTCCAGCCTAACCCCATCTGGCCCATGGGTTAGCCACCACCCTACCACTGGAATCGGTGGAACCAAACAAGTACTCACCCACCCATAATTGAAATGCCTTTCTTAACTTTAGCTTTAGAAAACAGATACGCACACACTCCTCTTTATTAAACTTTAATAAAAACAATCCTTGATAAACAATTTACGGGTTATACATGTCATACTTCAAAATTTCTCATTGAGTCTTTGTTTCTCAACAAAACAGTATCACTCTATCTGTTGAGCCCAGCGAGTCAACAACAAGATCCAGTGATAGATTGCAAAAAACATAGGTCCATCATATAATATCTTCCTCGACATACGCATGGATGTCCTCGACACCGCGAGCCCGTGCATTGCCTGGTCAGAACCCTCCAGGATCCTCCTTAGGTGTCCTGGCACTTCACTCAGGGATCGCTTCATCGGCCCTCGTCCATCTATGCATGAAAATTAAAAATGATAAAAGTAACACTTTTGATATAAAAAAATTATCCTTTATGCATACTTCTATGCATGAAAATTAAAAATGCTAAAAGTAACACTTTTGATATAAAAAAAATTATCCTTTATGCATACTTCTATGCATGAAAATTAAAAATGATAAAAGTAACACTTTTGATATAAAAAATTATCCTTTATGCATACTTCTATGCATGAAAATTAAAAATGATAAAAGTAACACTTTTAATTAAAAAAATTATCCTTTATGCATACTTCTATGCATGAAAATTAAAAATGATAAAAGTAACACTTTTGATATAAAAAATTTATCCTTTATGCATACTTCTATGCATGAAAATTAAAAATAATAAAAGTAACACTTTTGATATAAAAAAATTATCCTTTATGCATACTTCTATGCATGAAAATTAAAAATGATAAAAGTAACACTTTTACTATAAAAAAAATATCCTTTATGCATACTTCTATGCATGAAAATTAAAAATGATAAAAGTAACACTTTTGATATAAAAAATTTATCCTTTATACATACTTCTATGCATGAAAATTAAAAATGATAAAAGTAACACTTTTAATATAAAAAAATTATCCTTTATGCATACTTCTATGCATGAAAATTAAAAATGATAAAAGTAACACTTTTAATATAAAGAAAATTATCCTTTCTGCATGAAAATTAAAAATGATAAAAGTAACACTTTTGATATATAAAAAAAATTATCCTTTATGCATACTTCTATGCATGAAAATTAAAAATGATAAAAGTAACACTTTTGATATAAAAAATTATCCTTTATGCATACTTCTATGCATGAAAATTAAAAATGATAAAAGTAACACTTTTAATATAAAAAAATTCTCCTTTATGCATACTTCTATGCATGAAAATTAAAAATGATAAAAGTAACACTTTTAATATAAAAAAAATTATCCTTTATGCATGAAAATTAAAAATGATAAAAGTAACACTTTTGATATATATAAAAAATTATCCTTTATGCATACTTCTATGCATGAAAATTAAAAATGATAAAAGTAACACTTTTGATATAAAAAAATTATCCTTTATGCATACTTCTATGCATGAAAATTAAAAATGATAAAAGTAACACTTTTGATATAAAAAAATTATCTTTTATGCATAATATAAAAATTCAATTTCTCCATGATTACAATGAAATTATTCCAATTAATCTAGGATGATAATTCCTAGAATATGGTAGGAAGTCCTCTTTTTATGCTTTGAAAGAAATTATTTTATGCGTAATTCTTTATAAAAATTTTGCCATAGCTCCGCTGCTATGACTGATAAATCTCAATTTTTCTAAGAGATAAAGCTTATCATTAATGAAATAATTAGAATGAACTCTAATTGGATCATTAATCCATAATGGATTGAATCATCAATATACATAAACTAAAAGCATAGAAAAAAGTCATTAATTTGGCCTCAAGCATAGCTTAATTTTGGATTAAGGAAAAGCTTTATGAAAAGCTTCATTTGGATTGAGAATGGGTCATGAGTATGACCATTTCTTGAGTGAGAGAGAGCATCTACATAAAAACCATTTGAATTAAGCATAAATAGAAATATATATAAATCTTAACTATCATTAATCAATTAACTTCAATAGCATTCATCAATTTTATGTAATTCCTAACTATCATTAATCAATTAACCTCAATAGCATTCAAAAACCATTTCAATTAAGCTTCTCAAGCTTGAGAGGGGTTGAGAAGAGATAAACATTGAGAAATTATAGAAAAGAATCAAAATTCACCATTTACCTCACAATTTTCTTGATTCTTTGTTCACGGTAGAGGCCCCCAACCAATCAATTGGTTTAGTATGTTGATGGAGCCACCAATGGGGATTGAAGAAAGAGGGAAGTGCTAGAAACTAATGAATTATTAATGAATTATCTAGAGTAAAATATTGAATCAAACACATCAAAGCAAGAATCTAGCATCCATTAATCATGAGATTAGTTATCAAATGGCTCATCACATGAATATACAAGAGAGAGAGAATCTATAAGTGCATGTAGCAAGAGAAGATGCACAAATAGCCTAAGTGTGTTTAGCCTCTCACCCCAAGAGGATGGCTTTCATGTTAGCCATGAACTTGACCATGGAAGGCCAAATCTCCATTGATGGAGCCCAAAGGTACAAGATGACCAAAATTAGTAAAAGTGTCAAAAGATCCTACCAATGTCTCCCAAGCCCTATTTATAGTCACTTTCTCCTTTTGCCCATGGGCCCCTATGTACATCTGGAAATCAAGCTCTATGGTTCATGACAAAATGTCAATGGAGGACTTGTGTTCCTCCAATGACACTAATGTACCGTCCTTAGACTCTCTGGTCGGTGGCAATTCCTGAGCTTTTCTAAACTCCTCCTCAGTCACAAGGCTTTGATCAACCTCTATAATTTTTGATTTCACGATCATCACTGACTCATGCACACACCGTGCACCGGAACAAGTCCTTCTTTTCCAAAGCCTCCGAGCCCTTGTTGTCAATGGGAAATTCATCATTCACAACTAACAAGGAGAGGCACTCAGCTTGGTTGAGCTTGTAGACCTTTTCTAGGTCATGTAAAAAGTGAAATTCCTCCCCTTCAATCACCACAGAGCTGAGCTTACTAAGCTCAAGATCTTGCATCTCATGTGTAGCCTCCTTTCCCTTGCCCACATCTGGTACATCTAGGGTACCCTCTATAAAACCCTCCCCCACCTCTTCTCCACATCCTCTGTTGTGGCTGAGGCACTTGTCTCTCCAAAGTATGGCACCAATGCCTTTGACAAGGATGTTTCACTAGATTGAGGTGCCTCAATTTGGAGGAGGATATCTTTGGCCATAACGGCCTAAACAAGCTGGTTGAGGACCTCAGGTTTAGGATCCTCCCCCTTACCTTGTACCATGCCTCCAATTGAGACATCCTCCACCTCTACCTCTTCATCAGAGTCTTGCTCCACCACAAAGGTATATGAAGGTGGCAACCCAAGAGAGGAAATCAAGGCCAATCTTCCCCCCTCTGAAGTGCAAGCATCTCCTCCTTGGTGATTTGCTTGTAGTGACCATCAAGTAGCACAATATCTTGGAACTTTTGGAACCTCCTAAGGGCATTCATGTCATTCTTGTTGATATATCGTAGGAGATCGCATGGCACCCAATCACCATCCTCCTGTGGGTGGTAGCTTGACAGTCCAGGGCCTCATGTACTCCTCCATGTAGTCAAGAGAACCTTTGTAGTCCTCTTCTGCCAAGAGGATGGTTGTTCAAAGTTAATCTCGCGAGAGAAGATGAAGAAAAGTTCCTCTCTGTCATGCCACTCGATCCTCTTCACTCAAGAGCTCAAGAAACCTCTGGTATGCCATGTTTGGGTCCATGCTGGAGTGACGAATGCTAGAAATGGAGATATGAGTGGTGAAAGAGAGAGGAACTTCAAAACAAAGTGTTAGAAAATGAGAGAGGTTCTATATTTATAGACCTCAAAATTAAACATTGGGCATTTTAGACTATAACATAAGTGACCAAATAACCCCAAATTTATATAAAAATATAAATTAAATCGACAAGACATAACACAAGTGGTCATTCACAAGGAACCATCATTTTATAATAGGTTTGATACAAAACCATCTTAATTAAAAAAAAGAAAGACAAATAGTCCCTCGACGACTTGCGACACTAATTCTGAAGTTGAAATTTGCATCCACCGCCGTTACTCCAGTCTTTGCAAACATTTAAGCTCTTCTCCAAACATCTTCTAATCTAAACAAGGAAATTCAAGTGTAAGAAATAAAATAACATATTCAAAAAACATAAAGCAACGCAAATTTACAAATATCAAAGCTCACCTTTCGTCAGCCAATCTTGATGCTTGCTTCTTGGAGATCTTGAAATCCCAGAATGAGAAAATTCTCTCGAACATCTCCTAAGCTCCATTCATTTCTTGCATTCACCACCTCAATTGAACCATCAAGAAAGTCATAGATAAATCTATGGGTGTATCCACACCCTCAAGGGAACCCACTCCCCATTCTTCTTCATCCATCGTTCATAGATAAATTGAATGGATAAGCTCTAACGAGTCTTCAAGTATCGAAAGGTCACACTTAAAGGCACCACTGTACATGAGTAGATGTCCC